>NC_080571.1:26843212-27082697 GCF_030247185.1 Malaya genurostris | reverse complement strand
TGCATCGAAGTGCCGCGTCTTTACTAACATGTCGAACCATTTTTTCTCAATTTTTGTTCTGTTATCCGTTTTCTACCTTCACAATTCTTCAACTATTCTTTTGTACTAAGTTTTACTGTTTTGTAATTCTATTTTACATGATTGATTTTCGCATTCACAATCCTTTACTTCTTGTTTTCTAACTTGCTATTTCACTGTCTGTCTTTGTTGTTTTTTATAAGCCTTGTAATTAGCCCCTTTAAAAATCCCTGTGGTTGTATTTTGTAAATATTCACAGATAAAATTTGTAGCACTTGAAATCGACAATTTTAAATTTTGTTTTTTTCAGTCGTATTTTACTCTAGAGCTGCGGTTTTTCTTACATCCTATTTTTTTTTAGATGTGTTTTACAAATTTAATTTCTCATACTTTCGTATGTACTCTTCTATTAATATTTTTTACTATTCTTCTATTCTTCTATTCTTCTATTCTTCTATTCTTCTATTCTTCTATTCTTCTATTCTCTATTCTTCTATTCTTCTATTCTTCTATTCTTCTATTCTTCTATTCTTCTATCTTCTATTCTGCTATTCTTCTATTCTTCTATTCTTCTATTCTTCTATTCTTCTATTCTTCTATTCTTCTATTCTTCTATTCTTCTATTCTTCTATTCTTCTATTCTTCCTATTCTTCTATTCTTCTATTCTTCTATTCTTCTATTCTTCTATTCTTCTATTCTTCTATTCTTCTATTCTTCTATTCTTCTATTCTTCTATTCTTCTATTCTTCTATTCTTCTATACTTCTATTCTTCTATTCTTCTATTCTTCTATCTTCTATTCTTCTATTCTTCTATTCTTCTATTCTTCTATTCTTCTATTCTTCTATTCTTCTATTCTTCTATTCTTCTATTCTTCTATTCTTCTATTCTTCTATTCTTCTATTCTTCTATTCTTCTATTCTTCTATTCTTCTATTCTTCTATTCTTCTATTCTTCTATTCTTCTATTCTTCTATTCTTCTATTCTTCTATTCTTCTATTCTTCTATTCTTCTATTCTTCTATTCTTCTATTCTTCTATTCTTCTATTCTTCTATTCTTCTATTCTTCTATTCTTCTATTCTTCTATTCTTCTATTCTTCTATTCTTCTATTCTTCTATTCTTCTATTCTTCTATTCTTCTATTCTTCTATTCTTCTATTCTTCTATTCTTCTATTCTCTATTCTTCTATTCTTCTATTCTTCTATTCTTCTATTCTTCTATTCTTCTATTCTTCTATTCTTCTATTCTTCTATTCTTCTATTCTTCTATTCTTCTATTCTTCTATTCTTCTATTCTTCTATTCTTCTATTCTTCTATTCTTCTATTCTTCTATTCTTCTATTCTTCTATCTCTATTCTTCTATTCTTCTATTCTTCTATTCTTCTATTCTTCTATTCTTCTATTCTTCTATTCTTTCTATTCTTCTATTCTTCTATTCTTCTATTCTTCTATTCTTCTATACTTCTATTCTTCAATACTTCTATTCTTCTATTCTTCTATTCTTCTATTCTTCTATTCTTCTATTCTTCTATTCTTCTATTCTTCTATTCTTCTATTCTTCTATTCTTCTATTCTTCTATTCTTCTATTCTTCTATTCTTCTATTCTTCTATTCTTCTATTCTTCTATTCTTCTATTCTTTCTATTCTTCTATTCTTCTATTCTTCTATTCTTCTATTCTTCTATTCTTCTATTCTTCTATTCTTCTATCTTCTATTCTTTCTTCTATTCTTCTATTCTTCTATTCTTCTATTCTTCTATTCTTCTATTCTTCTATTCTTCTATTCTTCTATTCTTCTATTCTTTCTATTCTTCTATTCTTCTATTCTTCTATTCTTCTATTCTTCTATTCTTCTATTCTTCCTCTATTCTTCTATTCTTCTATTCTTCTATTCTGCTATTCTTCTATTCTTCTATTCTTCTATTCTTCTATTCTTCTATTCTTCTATTCTTCTATTCTTCTATTCTTCTATTCTTCTATTCTTCTATTCTTCTATTCTTCTATTCTTCTATTCTCTATCTTTATTCTTCTATTCTTCTATTCTTCTATTCTTCTATTCTTCTATTCTTCTATTCTTCTATTCTTCTATTCTTCTATTCTTCTATTCTTCTATTCTTCTATTCTTCTATTCTTCTATTCTTCTATTCTTCTATTCTTCTATTCTTCTATTCTTCTATTCTTCTATTCTTCTATTCTTCTATACTTCTATTCTTCTATTCTTCTATTCTTCTATTCTTCTATTCTTCTATTCTTCTATTCTTCTATTCTTCTATTCTTCTATTCTTCTATTCTTCTATTCTTCTATTCTTCTATTCTTCTATTCTTCTATTCTTCTATTCTTCTATTCTTCTATTCTTCTATTCTTCTATTCTTCTATTCTTCTATCTTCTTTCTTCTATTCTTCTATTCTTCTATTCTTCTATTCTTCTATTCTTCTATTCTTCTATTCTTCTATTCTGCTATTCTTCTATTCTTCTATTCTCTATTCTTCTATTCTGCTATTCTTCTATTCTTCTATTCTTCTATTCTTCTATTCTTCTATTCTTCTATTCTTCTATTCTTCTATTCTTCTATTCTTCTATTCTTCTATTCTTCTATTCTTCTATTCTTCTATTCTTCTATTCTTCTATTCTTCTATTCTTCTATTCTTCTATTCTTCTATTCTTCTATTCTTCTATTCTTCTATTCTTCTATTCTTCTATTCTTCTATTCTTCTATTCTTCTATTCTTCTATTCTTCTATTCTTCTATTCTTCTATTCTTCTATTCTTCTATTCTTCTATTCTTCTATCTTCTATTCTTCTATTCTTCTATTCTTCTATTCTTCTATCTTCTATTCTTCTATTCTTCTATTCTTCTATTCTTCTATTCTTCTATTCTTCTATTCTTCTATTCTTCTATTCTTCTATTCTTCTATTCTTCTATTCTTCTATTCTTCTATTCTTCTATTCTTCTATTCTTCTATCTTCTATTCTTCTATTCTTCTATTCTTCTATTCTTCTATTCTTCTATTCTTCTATTCTTCTATTCTTCTATTCTTCTATCTTCTATTCTTCTATTCTTCTATTCTTCTATTCTTCTATTCTTCTATTCTTCTATTCTTCTATTCTTCTATTCTTCTATTCTTCTATTCTTCTATTCTTCTATTCTTCTATTCTTCTATTCTTCTATTCTTCTATTCTTCTATTCTTCTATCTTCTATTCTTCTATTCTTCTATTCTTCTATTCTTCTATTCTTCTATTCTTCTATTCTTCTATTCTTCTATTCTTCTATTCTTCTATTCTTCTATTCTTCTATTCTTCTATTCTTCTATTCTTCTATTCTTCTATTCTTCTATTCTTCTATTCTTCTTTCTTCTATCTTCTATTCTTCTATTCTTCTATTCTTCTATTCTTCTATTCTTCTATTCTTCTATTCTTCTATTCTTCTATTCTTCTATTCTTCTATTCTCTATTCTTCTATTCTTCTATTCTTCTATTCTTCTATTCTTCTATTCTTCTATTCTTCTATTCTTCTATTCTTCTATTCTTCTATTCTTCTATTCTTCTATTCTTCTATTCTTCTATTCTTCTATTCTTCTTCTTCTATTCTTCTTTCTTCTATTCTTCTATTCTTCTATTCTTCTATTCTTCTATTCTTCTATTCTTCTATTCTTCTATTCTTCTATTCTTATATTCTTCTATATCTTCTATTCTTCTATTCTTCTATTCTTCTATTCTTTCATTCTTCTATTCTTCTATTCTTCTATTCTTCTATTCTCCTATTCTTCTATTCTTCTATTCTTCTATTCTTCTATTCTTCTATTCTTCTATTCTTCTATTCTTCTATTCTTCTATTCTTCTATTCTTCTATTCTTCTATTCTTCTATTCTTCTATTCTTCTATTCTTCTATTCTTCTATTCTTCTATTCTTCTATTCTTTCATTCTGCTATTCTTCTATTCTTCTATTCTTCTATTCTTCTATTCTTCTATTCTGCTATTCTTCTATTCTTCTATTCTTCTATTCTTCTATTCTTCTATTCTTCTATTCTTCTATTCTTCTATTCTTCTATTCTCTATTCTTCTATTCTTCTATTCTTCTATTCTTCTATTCTTCTATTCTTCTATTCTTCTATTCTTCTATTCGTCTATTCTTCTATTCTTCTATTCTTCTATTCTTCTATTCTTCTATTCTTCTATTCTTCTATTCTTCTATTCTTCTATTCTTCTATTGTTTATGTTTTCTTGTTTTCTTGTTTTTTTGGTTCGTGTTGCTACTCTGTTGTTTCATTATATCGAATGATTTTCTGGTGGGATAATTGAAAACCTTTTTTGGTAACATTTAACTATGAAAGTTTTGTTGGATTGAAAAGAAATTCTTGCTCTGAAAGAATCTTAATTGTTTTCATTTCCGATTCTGTTTATATAATAGATTTGAAACGCATCAGCTCACCGATTACGATCACAAACGGAGGTGATCTGTTTTTCGCCCGGACACCCATGTGGTGTACTAAATCGGTTTTTCCCAATCACCGCCGCCGCCGCCGCGGCCACACATCGCTCGGAACCATATGGGCAACGGTTACCGGATGAGTAAGCCACTTTGCGGATGGATGCCACTCTTGTCCATGATTGGCCGCCTAATAACAATAGATTGGTGAACCGATCCGGGACTGTTGGTCACTTTGGACGCTATCGCAGGTTTTGCCGCATTGAAACTCCATGAACCGTGGATGGAAACAATTAAGATCTTGTGTTCCGATTAGATGCGTCTCTCTCACGAAGGGGTCCGAGATCCATGGCCAGCGGAGCAGTAAATTTTTTGGTTAGATTTTTCGTTTTTTGGCCATCCGGAATGTTGCTCCCGACTCGACCCCACCTGGCCTGGAGCCGAAGCTGGGCATCTGTTCACCTGCTGGCCTCCTTCATCAACACGAATCTAGCCGACGACGATCGATGATCGACGATCGAGACGCGGAATGGCGGGGATGAGGCAAATTGCGGTAATTGCTTTGCTTGTGCCCAACAATAAACTTTTACCGGGCCAATGGGAGATTAATATATCACACTTTTGGTAGGCAACATGACTAATCCGGTTCGCCGGGAATTCATCGGAGGATTTTTGAGTACCGTTGCTGGGTGTTTTTTTTTTATTTTTCGAAAAACTTGCGCAGTTCATTAGACATCCGTCCCTTTGAACCCTAATTCCGAACAACAGCCCAACAAGCCATACAAGGTGATATCAGCAATGGCATCATCTTCTCACGGCGGCCGCGGAGCCACCAGAAAATCTCAACCGCCAAGATCTAGGCGCGTGAGACGTTGATTTGTTGATTCAAGTCTCTTGAAACGTTTCGGCAGTCGTGTGGAGTACGTTCCCGAGAGGACCCAAAGCGCCAAATTCTCATGCTGCTGCTGATGCTGATGCTGCTTCTGACGGTGATGATGAGGATGCTGAGGATGCTGGTGATGACCAACAATCAGTCAACGGCATATGCCGAACGTGACTGCCGTGATATGTTGTGGAGGAGAGGAGAAGAAAGAGGAGGAATTTTTTCGACGGGAACCTGCGCGGGTACCTCAGCCACTCGGTGCCGAGCAAACTATTTCGAGATTGTTTTTCTTTCGGGTGGAACTTGTTTCGTGAATTGATACTTTGTAGTTTTGTCATAACAGCTGCTATTCATCTCGTTTATTCATCACATCTTCAGCCTCATCAGCATCGTCTTCGTCGTCGTCGTCGTCGTCGTCGTCGTTTGCCTGGGAGGATCGCTTGGCTCTCGAATCTCAAATCCCCATTCTTCGGGAAGCACTGGGGTGTTTATTTTCCCACTGTTTTTATCGGGCACCTCGGGATCTTGAGATAACCTGTCTCTGTCTTTTTGCAGTCGAATTTAGCTCCTTAGGAAAAGGAGGATCGGTCAGTTGACTGACTGGTTTATTGTGTTCTGATGGAGTGGCAAGATGTATTGTTCAAAAGGGGGATTTTTTTCTAGTCGAACGGTTTAAGTTTCAGTTAGTTCTAAAGTGGCTGGGATTTGAAACATTTTTTTATCGCTACTCATGACAGATTTGTTGTGTAGACTCAGTAGCAAAAAACTGTTCTGCTGATTTCAATGATTTAGTAAACGATACACACCAATTAGAGCCGGCTTGCTTCAGGTGAATATTGATAGAAGCAAAGTGCTGATATTTAGAAATCGAATGTTCATAAAAGTTGACGTAAGAATTATCTATTTAGTTTCAAACAATAGAGTTTGTTTTAAGTTAATGATGTTAACTACTTTTTAAAAAAATCAAATTTACAACTACTATTTAAAACAAAAGAATGTATCCATCTATTAAAAATATGCGTCAGAGATAAATAATAGAAACTGAAAATCGACTGCGATCTGTAGAACTGCTCTGCACTTGAGCTACTCTGAAATGAGCACTACCTGACTACTGTGTGACCACCGGTATCGTAAGCAACATTTACAGTTATACTCGTTCATCGACTCCTTCACCATTTAACAAATAAGAAACCAAAATCTAAAAACCAACCTATAATATAATGTCATATAAACTTTGAATCTTGCTCGAAAATTTAGTTACTCCAACTACCAACCAGACCAGATTTATATATTCACATTTGTTTTGAGAATTACACTCTGTTATGAATTTGCTATTGTTTACTGATCGGGATTTGTGTAGTAAAGGTACGATTAGAAGTGTTTACAGTGCCTTCAAAGCTTTCAAGATAATTCTTTCTCCGCTTTCAAGCAGATTTTCAGTTAATTTCTCTTACCATTAAACACGTTTTCTGGGAAATTTGATGAAAATTCCAAATTATCCAAATGATTGGAATTTATTTCCTTGTTTTAGGTAAATTTGTGCACAGAAATTATTTTCAACCCGTTCGATAAGTTGAATGAAAAAATACAACAATAAAATGTTCAATCTATAACAAGGCATCATTACGGATAACTTTAGTCAATTTCAAGATTAATTTTCATAGTTTTCAACCACACTAAACTAAACGAAATTAAACCCGAACTGAAACCTAACTGAAAACAAACTAAATCTAACCTGTTTTGAGCTAGAAACAAACTGAAACTAATCTGAAATTGAACAGAATTTGAACTGAAATTGAACTAAAAATAGTGGATGTTAATTGAAACTGAACTAACTTATATTCAATTGAATCCACATTGTAACTAAATTGAGACTAAATCAAAACTGCATTGAAACTAAATTGTAACTAAAAAAAATTAAATTGAAACTACATTGTAATTAAACTGAACCTAAATTGTAACTAAATTGAGACTAAATTAAAACTAAATTATATCTAAATAATAACTAAAATGTAACTCAATTGAAACTAAATTGTAACTAAATAAAAACTAAATTGCAATTAAATTGAAACCAAATTGTAACTAAATTAGACCTATATTGAACTATATTGCACTGAACTGAAACTGAAACTGAAACTGCACTGAAACTGAACTGAAACTGAACTGAAACTGAACTGAAACTGAACTGAAACTGAACTGAAACTGAACTGAAACTGAACTGAAACTGAACTGAAACTGAACTGAAACTGAACTGAAACTGAACTGAAACTGAACTGAAACTGAACTGAAACTGAACTGAAACTGAACTGAAACTGAACTGAAACTGAACTGAAACTGAACTGAAACTGAACTGAAACTGAACTGAAACTGAACTGAAACTGAACTGAAACTGAACTGAAACTGAACTGAAACTGAACTGAAACTGAACTGAAACTGAACTGAAACTGAACTGAAACTGAACTGAAACTGAACTGAAACTGAACTGAAACTGAACTGAAACTGAACTGAAACTGAACTGAAACTGAACTGAAACTGAACTGAAACTGAACTGAAACTGAACTGAAACTGAACTGAAACTGAACTGAAACTGAACTGAAACTGAACTGAAACTGAACTGAAACTGAACTGAAACTGAACTGAAACTGAACTGAAACTGAACTGAAACTGAACTGAAACTGAACTGAAACTGAACTGAAACTGAACTGAAACTGAACTGAAACTGAACTGAAACTGAACTGAAACTGAACTGAAACTGAACTGAAACTGAACCGAAACTGAACTGAAACTGAACTGAAACTGAACCGAAACTGAACTGAAACTGAACTGAAACTGAACTGAAACTGAACCGAAACTGAACTGAAACTGAACTGAAACTGAACTGAAACTGAACTGAAACTGAACTGAAACTGAACTGAAACTGAACTGAAACTGAACTGAAACTGAACTGAAACTGAACTGAAACTGAACTGAAACTGAACTGAAACTGAACTGAAACTGAACTGAAACTGAACTGAAACTGAACTGAAACTGAACTGAAACTGAACTGAAACTGAACTGAAACTGAACTGAAACTGAACTGAAACTGAACTGAAACTGAACTGAAACTGAACTGAAACTGAACTGAAACTGAACTGAAACTGAACTGAAACTGAACTGAAACTGAACTGAAACTGAACTGAAACTGAACTGAAACTGAACTGAAACTGAACTGAAACTGAACTGAAACTGAACTGAAACTGAACTGAAACTGAACTGAAACTGAACTGAAACTGAACTGAAACTGAACTGAAACTGAACTGAAACTGAACTGAAACTGAACTGAAACTGAACTGAAACTGAACTGAAACTGAACTGAAACTGAACTGAAACTGAACTGAAACTGAACTGAAACTGAACTGAAACTGAACTGAAACTGAACTGAAACTGAACTGAAACTGAACTGAAACTGAACTGAAACTGAACTGAAACTGAACTGAAACTGAACTGAAACTGAACTGAAACTGAACTGAAACTGAACTGAAACTGAACTGAAACTGAACTGAAACTGAACTGAAACTGAACTGAAACTGAACTGAAACTGAACTGAAACTGAACTGAAACTGAACTGAAACTGAACTGAAACTGAACTGAAACTGAACTGAAACTGAACTGAAACTGAACTGAAACTGAAACTGAACTGAAACTGAACTGAAACTGAACTGAAACTGAACTGAACATCCGAATAAATTTAATTCAATGAAAACCCGATCAGATGTAAATAACAGAATTATAACAATATTTCAGAAATATTTTGTAACAAAGTTTGAAATATTTTAGGCTGGTAAGGTGTTAAAAAAGAAAAATCATAACAAAAAAGTCTCTAGCGGGAACAAAATCGTAACAGATTTTGAAACGTTTGTATCACAATTATTATTGAATTTGATATAACTACA
The DNA here is from genome assembly GCF_030247185.1 of Malaya genurostris. NCBI lineage: Eukaryota > Metazoa > Arthropoda > Insecta > Diptera > Culicidae > Malaya > Malaya genurostris. The sequence continues at coordinate 27,073,433 of NC_080571.1, read as the reverse complement.
GAAGCCCGACAGCAGGAATTTATAACAATAGTTTTGATAAATTAGATAGCAAATTTAACACAGAAAAACTATACCACAGCCAACTTTAAGCATCGTTCCAATCAAAAATTGTTGAATGATTTATTTTATTAAATGAATACTTTATTTAGTGATCTGGATTCTTCGTTTAGTTTTTTTGAAATTCTGATCATTATAGTTCGATATAAAGTAACGGAAGAACTCATTTTTTCAATTAATGAAAGTTATCATGAGTCTTTCAAATGATAATAAAACATCATAAATGATTTTGTTATTATATTGTTATCATAAGTTTAAACTTTCAACCGTGTTCATTTGTTAAATATCTCAAAATAACACAAATTGTTATTAATATCAACTGTTGATATACTTGTGTTATGGTTTAGTTATGTGCATCTGTTCGACAACTGTCTTAAAACGAATCAATTTGTTTTGATTGTGTAGGAATAGAGAAGCAGTATTTAAATTTACATGAACTATAACTGAAAGACGTCAAAAATAACAAAGAAAAAATATTTTTTCTTTACTTACAATTTAGTTTCGATTGAGTTTCTGTTTGGTTTCAGTTTCATTTTTGTTCACTTCCAGTTTAGTTTCAGGTTGGTTTGAGTTTGAGTTTAGTTTAGGTTTTGTTTAGTTTCGGTGTAGTTTCACTTTAGTTTCGATTAAGTTTTTGTTTAATTTCGGTTAAATTTATTTTCATCTTTGTTTCTGCTTAATATAAGTTTAGTTTCAATTTATCTTAAGTGAATATCACTTATTCTACGAGATCTTCCACATAAGAAAGCGATCTTCAATAACGCAATAGGTGCCAAAAACTAAAATAAACCAACATCATAAGTTGTACGATCAGTATAAAAAAGCAGGATAGTAACATATCCAGGTACAGTTTAGTTTCAATTTATTTTCAGTATGTTTTAATTTAGTTCTCTTAATTTTTGGGAAAATCTTAGTATGGTTTCGTTCAAGTTTCAGTTTAGTTGCAGTTCAGTTCAGTAAAGTTTTTTTTTATATTTATATATAGTTATAGTTTATTTGGTTTTTGTTTCATTTTAAATTCGATTAAGTTTTGGTGTAGTTTATGTTTTGTTTCAGTTTCCCTTCAGTTTGTTTTCATTTTTTTTCAGTTTTGTTCCAGTTTCATATCAGTTTTAGTTTTGTTCAGGTTCAAAGATTTAGTCTAGTTTCCGTTTTGCTTCAGTTTAGTTTTATTTTGTTACAAGTTTGAGGCACGTTTCAATTCCTATTGAATTTCAGTTAAGTTTTAGGTTCGTTTTTTTCAGTTTAGTTCTAAGTAGTTGTTCTAAGATTGCTTTGAGCTTAGTTCCAGTTCATTTCTGTTTTTGCTTCAATTTAACTTTTGAGATGCTCAAGTTTATTTCCAGTAAAGTTTCTGTTTTGATTCATATAAGTTTGGCTTCATTTCGCTTTAGTTTTTATTTTGTTTCATATTGTATGATAGATTCAGTATAGTTTCATTTAAGTTTTAGTTTAGTTTCAGTTCAATTTCGATTTTGTTTCAGTTAAGTTTAAATTAGGTTACAAATTAGTTACAAATAAGTTTTAATTAAGTTTCGGCTAAGTTTTAGTATAGTTTCAGTTTAGTTTCCGGTTAGTTTTGGTTTGGTTTCAGTTAAGGTTCAGTTAAGTTTCAGTTTAGTTTCAGTTTAGTTTCAGTTCAGTTTCAGTTTAGTTTCAGTATAGTTTCAATTCAGTTTCTGTTTAGTTTCAGTTTCGTTTAGTTTCAGTTTAGTTTCAGTTTAGTTTCAGTTTAGTTTCAGTTTAGTTTCAGTTTAGTTTCAGTTTAGTTTCAGTTCAGCTTCAGTTTAGTGTCAGTTTATTTTCAGTTTAGTTTCAGTTTAGTTTCAGTTTAGTTTCAGTTTAGTTTTAGTTTTAGTTTAGTTTCAGTTTAGTTTCAGTTTAGTTTCAGTTTAGTTTCAGTTTAGTTTCAGTTTAGTTTCAGTTTAGTTTCAGTTTAGTTTCAGTTTAGTTTCAGTTTAGTTTCAGTTTAGTTTCAGTTTAGTTTCAGTTTAGTTTCAGTTTAGTTTCAGTTTAGTTTCAGTTTAGTTTCAGTTTAGTTTCAGTTTAGTTTCAGTTTAGTTTCAGTTTAGTTTCAATTTAGTTTCAGTTTAGTTTCAGTTTAGTTTCAGTTTAGTTTCAGTTTAGTTTCAGTTTAGTTTCAGTTTAGTTTCAGTTTAGTTTCAGTTTAGTTTCAGTTTAGTTTCAGTTTAGTGTCAGTTTATTTTCAGTTCAGCTTCAGTTTAGTGTCAGTTTATTTTCAGTTTAATTTCAGTTTAATTTCAGTATAGTTTCAGTTTAGTTACAGTTTAGTGTCAATTTATTTTCAGTTTAGTTTCATTGTAGTTTCACTTTAGTTTCAGTTAAGTTTCAGCTTAGTTTCAGTTCAGTTTCAGTTAAGTTTCATTTCAGTTTCAGTTTAGTTTCAGTTCAGTTTCGGTCTAGTTTCAATTTAGTTTCAGTTTCGTTTCAGTTCAGTTTCAGTTCAGTTGCAATTCAATTTCAGTTAATTTCAATTTAGCTACAGTTAAGTTTTAGTTTAGCTCAAGTTTAGTTTATTTTAAGTTCCGATTTTGCCTTTCTCTATAGAAAGGTATTAGAATTGCTGGAAAAACCAACTTTCGAACGGAGCCTCGGAGACCCATAGTGTTATATACCATTCGACTCAGTTCGGCGAGATCAGAAAATGTCTGTGTGTGTATGTGTGTGTGCGTATGTGTGTATGTGTGTGTGTACTTTTCGAAGATATTTGAACGCGCTCAATTTTCTCAGAGATGGCTGATCCGATTTTAACAAACTTGGGCTCGTTTGAAAGCTACTGTCGGGCCATTGATCAAGTTCGAAGATCAAATGGTGGTGACTTTTGGTACTAGATATATGATGGTATATGTGACGTAACCGACAAAACACGTTGATTTTTACCGCTCTTATATATATAAGGGTGCCAAAATTTTGGGATCACCTCTATTTTAGTTAAGCTCTAGTGCTCAAAAGTTTAAGCACCTCGAAAAAAGCCTTCATGCTAAATTTGAGCTAAATCGGACATGCGTAAAGGGTGCTGCCCGGTGGTAAAGGTTTGACAATTTTCGATCTTGAAAAAGCACCATAGGGGGGAGTACATGAAATTTCCAAAATCGAAAATTTATTTTGATGCCGAAACTCATAGAACTGCATGAAACATCGAAATTTAGTGTCAACTCAAAAAAATTTTTTTTGAAGAAATCAACTTTCTGGGACTTGGAAAATTTTTTATATATTTTCTAAGTCCCAAAAAGTCGATTTTTTTCAAAAATATTTGTTTTCGACATGACACTAAATCTCGACATTTCATGCAATTCTAAGCCTTTTGGCATCAAAAATTTTTTTTCGATTTCGAAAATTTCATGTACTCCCCCCTATGGTGATTTTTCAAGATATATGAAAATTCCACTAAGTGGACTAAGAAGGGTTTTTTTTAGATTAGCATCACTCTTCTCATACAAATATGCATCGCGAATGTCAAGCACTAGGTTGGAAGAATGATGCCGACTGTGTGACATAAACACTGGAGCATGCTTTTGTGAACTACTCGAATCAATCTGAATCAATAGGTGTCAAAATTAGTATCCGAATTTAATAATAAAAGTATGAAATATATTTTTCGAATTATTTAATAAAAGTATGAAATATATTTTCATGAGGCCGTTATGAAACTTTCTCTTCTTTCATAACGGCCTCATGAAAATATATTTCATACTTTTATTACATAATTATCACACCACTAGGTGGATTAAAAAGGGTTTCTTTTTATCTTAGTTCCAGTTAAGTGTTAGTCAATTTTTTGTTTAGTGTCGGTTAAGTTAAATTTCAGTATTCTTTTGGGTAGGTTCCAGTTTAGATGCAGTTAATTTCCAATGAAGTTTACGTTAATTTATATTCCAGATTAACGTTATGTCCTGTTCAGTATCAATTTAGTTTCAGTTCAGTTTTAGTCTTACTTAGGTTTAGGTGCAGCTTCAGTTTAGTTCAGTGCTGTACTGTTTTAGTTTAGATTCTATGACTGCATAGTTTGATTTCAGTTTTAGTACACTTTGAATTTCGTTCAGGTAATTTTCTGTCAAGTAATAGTACGGTTTCACTTAAGCTTGTGTTTAGTTGCAGTTTAGTTTTAGTAGAGTTTCGTTTCTGTTTCAGTTTGGTTTTAGTTTTATTACGGTTATTATTAGAGTTTCGTTAAAGTTTTAGTTTGGTTTCGTTTTAGAATCTGGTTTTCTTTGGTTTAGTTTCAGTTTTGTTCCAGTATAATTTCTGTTTAGCTTCAACTGAGATTTTTTCTCCATTTTGGTGGCCGTTTCATTTCAGTTCAATTTCAATTGAGTTGCAGTATTGCTTCGGTTTAGTGTAAGTGTGGTTTCAGTTTTATTTGTGATTAGTTCAAGGTAGTGTCCAGATAAGTTTAAGTTTAGTATTTGTTTGATTTTGGTTTGATTTGATTTGTGATTTACTTTTAGTGCCAGGTTTGTTCAAGTTTATTTTCAGTTTGATTTCAGCTTTATTTGGGTTCAGTTTCATTTTACTAACACTTAACTGAAACTAAACTTAAAAAAACAGAGCTTAAAATAAACTGAAACTAAAATTGAGCTAAGCTAAAACTTAACTGTAGCTAAATTGAAATTAACTTAAATTGAATAGCAACTGAACTGAAACTGAACTGTTAGTTATAATTCAAGTAAAGTTTCATATGTGTTTTGTTTCAGTTCAGATTTGTTTGTTTGCATCGATTATACCCGATCCCCGAAGTACATTTATAGTTTTGCTTTAGTTATGTTTTAGTTCAGTTTCAGTTTAGTTTAAGTTAACTACGGTTTTGTTTTAGTTCAATTTGGTTTCAGTTTATTTTTAGCTTGAGGTTGGGTCAGTAACAGTTTGGTTTGAGTTTCAGTTTAGTTCCAGTTCAGATTCAGTTAGGTTTCTATAATGTTTCAGTTTAGTTCTAGTGTAGTTTCGGTTTATTGTGAGTACAGTTTCCGTTAAGATTAACAGCAGTAAAGATTTCTAGAAGTTGCAGTTCTGTTGCTGTTTAATTTTAGTTTTTTTTCGGATGATTTTCATTTTAGGTTTCGTCCGATGTAGCCAGTCAGTAGTCACACTCTGGGAGCAGTTGGCCAAATCAGACCAAAATTTCTATTAAGTCTCGTTCAGAATAATCTTCGAATTGGGGTTTCGATCGGACTTCGTTTCGTATTCTTAATAGTGCTTCTAAACCTAGAAGGAATTTCGGTGCGCTCGATCGACAACCATTTTTTTGTGATGTATTTAGCTGCAATTTTGAACAGGGGTTTTCAGGCATTCATATTGATAGCGCTTTGAATTGATAGAGTAATTTCTAACAAAAACTCTCAACAAATCAGAAACCTTCGCTCAATCCGGTTAGAAATTTAACGACTAGCTCGTTTCTAAAGAAAATTGGAGAGTTTTTCTAGTGATAATCGAGATAGTGCGGCACCGGTGACCCTCGCTGGGAACGACGCCCCCTACAGTAAGCGTCGTAAGCACGAAATCTGTTCCACACCCTCGCCGCTGTCCATCATCGGACACGTGCTACTGACACGCATTCCGTGAGGCCTTGTGCCGCAAAAAAAAAATAAGTAAAACATACTCACAAGCAGAAGCACAAGCACTAGCGCACTCGTCGATGCACAAACAGTCCGCGAAACCAGTAATCACAAGGTGGATATTAATTAGCGGGGTTGGTTGCCGCAAATCATCATCGTTTCGTAGGAATTAGCCAGTATCATGCAATGGACACTCCGCTTAACTCGACTGCCATCGCTGATGAGAAATATGTAAAACGGGATGCCACAATGGGGAAGGCAGTGTGTGTTTGCGAAAGGTGCCATGTTCGGGGTCTGTAATGCACACGCAATCATCATCACAGCAACAGCAGCCCCTGCCCTGTCTGATAAGACTGTGATGCTGGCTGGGGCTGTCCAGGAACCTTGGCATTGATCACCGGGCAAGTAGCGAAAGACAATGCAAGTCCCACAAATCACAGCAAAATCACACGCTCGGCCTGCCTAATTGAGGTTTGTAGGCGAAGATTACTTTGAACATTCCGGTGCCGGAATGTCGTGAATAGGCTAGAATAGAGTACAGAACAGAACAGAAAAAACAACAACCACTGGAAGCTACCGAGTGTCATAAACTCTGTTTTGCCGTGGGACATTCGAATCCTTTCGTCCCAACGACGCACTACCAGCATCCAAGGAAAAAAAGGAACTTTACAACTTAATTATGACCGATAACCTCAGCTGAATTTGTTTCTTTTTTTTTTGTGTTTGTCCGATGGATGGATGATCTAAAAAAAAAAATATATTTCGTGCCGGCAGGACAGAGCCCAATTGGAGGTGCAATGGGAATGCCTATATAACCTCTAATTGAATCACTTTACGACGAGAACCCGACTTGACAACAAAAGACCTCAGAGGCCCCAGAAGCCGGCCTGCACCGGTTCGCGCAACAGACCGGTTCTCGGGGTTCATAGTTTATTGTGAGTTTTGTCCATCCGTCGTGTTCCGTCGGTGGCTTGGCATCCACACAAAAAAAAACGGACTGCGCTGATGACAAGTCTTCCGAAGTGTCTCACGTTGCCTTTATTCTTGCCTGCTTGCTGCAAGGATCGTAAAGTCATAAAACTTTATTGGAACTGCTGGCCGAATCGTGTGATGATTCCGGGAAGATTGAACCTTTTCCGCTCGCCCGCTTCGAGAGTAATGTGTCATCTAACTCCGAGCTCATTCCGGCTTCGGCAGGGACAGCGACAGCGACATCATTATTTCTCTCATGTGTTTTTGATTGGCGCAATTATGGCCCTCGGAAAAGGATCACAACGGTTCGGGCCGCATCCGCTAGGGCTTTGAAGTAACCCGCCGCAGGAATCTGGGATCGGCTCGGTTCAATCGGTCCGGCGAGGGTCTAGCGGGGGAAAGGATTCGAGTATATAAGTGGCAATTCAATAAGTTACAATTTAAATTTCTTAGCAAAAAACCTGTTTCAAACCACATAACTGTGTAATGATGTCTTTCTCATATTATCTTCTGCAAGATTAATCAAAATACTTCAAATTAAAAATGTTTGGAACCGAACCCAGTCAAAATTCTCGATTCAACCATATTTGAGAAAATGAATTCATCATTTCATTTTAAAGATTTTGACCACTGAGCGGTGAATTTTTTTGCTGATATCTTTTTGGCAACACTGTTTTTGACAGATCACGTGTGAATCGTGTCTTGTTTCATTGTCAAACTTGTTCAGTTTGGTGTATAATTTAATCATGTGCTGACAAAGTTGGAGGAAGATCCACTTTTTTATCGAAAAGTTGTGTTCAGCGACGAAGCTTATTTATGGTTGAATGGATACATCAACAAGCAAAATTGTCGCATCTGGAATGAAGACCAGCCAGCAGCATTGCAAAAGCTACCAATGCAACGCAAAAAAGTCATGGTTTGGCATGGATCAACAAGTGGTGATTAAGTGGTGATCACCAAAAGTTTAGGAATCAGCACTAGAGCACTAGTTGATAGATTACACTTCTAATTTCTTTGTATATTAAAATTGATTTCAAGTGTCAACGTTTTATTTGTATTGTAACCTTGACAAATGACCAAAGAAAAATAAGCAACATATTCCTGTGAATCTTATGTTCAAAACAAAAAGGTAATACTTCCATCTTTTAACAAACCATTGCCAATGATTCAAATCAGTTATTTCAGAAGTGAAATTCCAAATTGATATGTTTAACAATAAAAAATTGTTGGTGACATTTGAACGTATGATATATCATACGGTGGGATAATACAGCAGTATTTTTTCCAAAGCGTATCGTTAACCGATAAACTCGAACATAAGAAGTTTCTGATTAGTTGAAGTCTTGAGAAAATCTCAGCGAATCAAATACATTTTGTTATATTTTCGAAATGTGGAATATTCAAAAACATAGTGATAAGGAAAGGGACTCTTTAGGATTGGATAAACACGTGAACATGGAGTAGAACGCTAACTTAAAAAAAGAAATACGAATACCTTCAAAACTTATTAATCATTGGAAAAACTATCAAATGAGCATACGATACTCCCAAAAAATCGTACAAACATCTCAAATATCATACAAATACAAATAGGTAGTCCTTATTTCCTAAAAATGAAGAAATGGAAACAAACGGAGTTATTTTTTATTTTCGATTACACAGCTTTTAACCTTAAAGTCATTCACCACTTCGGACCAGAAAACGGACAACCAGTACTATTTAAAAGACTTTGAATCGTATATATAAATACCACTTTCAAAATTTAGACATATTCACTTATGAGAGCAATTCCAGAAATGCTTAGCAGATCATCAGACTCGACCTTCTCCGATTTAAATGAAACTTTGCACATGGCTTCAGTATGAGAAACCATACGTTTTGAACCGATGGAGAGGTGAATCCGACTCACGACTGATTTTTCAAAAGAGCGTATGTGATTTTGCATTTCAAGAAAATTGCCTTTTTCAAATCGTTAATTGTACAAAAATGGCGTTCAGGAAGACGTTGTACGGAATCGTTTGAGCACTCTAAAAAAATATACACTAAAAAATTTTTTTGATTTTTTTACCTCAATCGTTACAAAACAATCCGAAAAGGTTAAATAAAAAAAAATCAGGGTTCTAATTTTTTTTTTTATTTTAAAGCTGTAATTAAAACCAACAGATTGATGGTTATCCCGTCCGTGTCTTTTAAAAAATGAAGAAGTTATAATTTTCATTTTGACTTGAAATTGTCTAACAATTGTATTGAAATTGTCCAGAAATTGTTTAAAATTGTCTTGAATTTATCTTGAAATTGTCTTGACATTGTTTTGATATTGTCTTGAAATTGTCATAAAATTGTCTAAAAATGATCATAAAGTTGTCATCAAATTGCCCCAAAAATGTCATAAAATTCTCATAAAATTGCTACAAAATTGTCATAAAAATCTAATGAAATTCTCATAAAATAGTCACAAAATTAACATAAAATTGTCATAAAGTTGCCATAAAATTGTCATAAAATTTTCATAAAATTGTCATAAAATTGTCATAAAATTGTCATAAAATTATCATTAAATTGTCATAAAATTGTCATAAAATTGTTATAAAATTGTTATAAAATTGTCATAAAATTGTCATAAAATTGTCATAAAATTGTCAAAAAATTGTCTTAAAATTGTCATAAAATTATCATAAAATTATCATAAAATTGTCATAAAATTGTCATAAAAATGTCATAAAAATGTCATAAAAATGTCATAAAATTGTCATTAAAATGTCATAAAACTGCCATAAAATTGTCATAAAATTTTTATAAAATTGTCATAAAATTGTCATAAAATTGTCATAAAATTGTCATAAAATTGTCATAAAATTGTCATAAAATTGTCATAAAATTGTCATAAAATTATCATAAAATAGTCATAATTTTTCAACAAATTTCCATAAAATTGTCATAAAACTGTCATAAAATTAACATAAAATTGTCATAAAATTTTCATAAAATTGTCATAAAATTGTCATAAAATTGTCATAAAATTGTCATAAAATTGTCATACATTTTTTCATAAAATTGTCAAAAAATTGTTATAGAATTATCAAAAAAAAATTGTCATAAAATTGCCATAAAATTGTCATAAAATTGTCACAAAATTGTCATAAAATTGTCATACATTTTTTCATAAAATTGTCAAAAAATTGTCATAGAATTATCAAAACAACTTGTCATAAAATTACCATAAAATTGTCATAAAATTGTCATAAAATTGTCATAAAATTTTCATAAAATTGTCATAAAATTGTCATAAAATTGTCATAAAATTGTCATTAAATTGTCATAAAATTGCCATAAAATTGTCATAAAATTGTCATAAAATTGTCATAAAATTGTTATAAAATTGTCATAAAATTGTCATAAAATTGCCTTAACATTGTCTTAGAATTGTCTTAATTATGAATGTTTTAAATATTGTCTCAAATTAAATTTCCATACAATTGTCTTAGATTTATTTCAAAATTGTTCTGATTCAGAATATTTTCAATATTGTCTCAGAAATGTCTTCATATTACTGTAAAATTGTCATAAAATTGTCATAAAATTGTCATAAAATTGTCATACATTTTTTCATAAAATTGTCAAAAAATTGTCATAGAATTATCAAAAAAAAATTGTCATAAAATTGCCATAAAATTGTCATAAAATTGTCACAAAATTGTCGTAAAATTGTCATACATTTTTTCATAAAATTGTCAAAAAATTGTCATAGAATTATCAAAAAAACTTGTCATAAAATTGCCATAAAATTGTTATAAAATTTTCATGAAATTTTCATAAAATTGTCATAAAATGCTCATAAAATTGTCATAAAATTGCCATAAAATTGTCATAAAATTATCATGAAATTTTCATAAAATTGTCATAAAATTGTCATAAAATTGTCACAAAATTGTCATAAAATTGTTATAAAATTGTCATAAAATTGTCATAAAATTGTCTTAAAATTGCCTTAAAATTGTCTTAGAATTGTCTTAATTATGAATGTTTTAAATATTGTCTCAAATTAAATTTCCATACAATTGTCTTAGATTTATTTCAAAATTGTTCTGATTCAGAATATTTTCAATATTGTCTCAGAAATGTCTTCATATTACTGTAAAATTGTCATAAAAATATTTCAAAATTGTTCTTGTTCAAAAACTTCATAAAAATGTCTCGAATCGTTCTAGAATTGTTTTAAAATTGTCTTGTAATTGTCTTGAAATTGTCTTGAAATTCTTTGAAATTGTCTTGAAATTGTCTTGAAAGTGTCTTGAAATTGTCTTGAAATTGTCTTGAAATTGTCTTGATATTGTCTTGAAATTGTCTTAAAATTGTCTTAAAGTTGTCTTAAAATTGTCTTAAAATTGTCTTAAAATTGTTTTAAAATATGACTTGAAATTGTCTTAGAATTGCCTTATTTAGGATTTTTTTCAATATTGCCTCAAATCCAATTTTCTTACAATTGTCGTGAAATTGTTTAAAAATTTTCATGAAATTATTTCAAAACAGTTTCAAAATTGTTCAAAAATTGTCTTGAAATTGTTTTGAATTGTCTTGAAATGGTCTTGAAATTGTCTTGAAATTGTCTTGAAATTGTCTTGAAATTGTCTTGAAATTGTCTTGAAATTGTCTTGAAATTGTCTTGAAATTGTCTTGAAATTGTCTTGAAATTGTCTTGAAATTGTCTTGAAATTGTCTTGAAATTGTCTTGAAATTGTCTTGAAATTGTCTTGAAATTGTCTTGAAATTGTCTGGAAATTGTCTTGAAATTTTCTTGAAATTGTGTTGAAATTGTCTTGAAATTGTCTTTAAACTGTCTAAGATAATTCTCAAAATTGTTCTATATCAGAATATTTTCAATATTGTAACAGAAATGTCTTAAAATTGCCATAAAATTTCACAATATTTCAAAACTGTCTAAAAGTTGACTCAAAAATTTCATGTTTGAGAAATTGGTAAAAATGATTCGAATTATTTCAGAATTGTCTTAAAATTGTTTCAAAATTGCTTTAAAATTGTCTTAAATCTGTCTTCAAATTATCTTGAAATTCTCAGGAAACTGTCTTAGAATTGTCTTATTTAAGAATTTTTTCATTATTGTATCAAATTAAATTTTCTTACAATTGTCATGAAATTGTCAAAATTGTCCCGAAATTTTCTCAAAATTGTCATAAAGTTGCTTAAAAATTTTCATAAAATTATTTCAAAACTGTTTAAAAATTGTTCAAAAAATGTCTTAAAATTGTCTTGAAATTGTTTTGAAATTGTCCAGAAATTGTCTTGATATTGTCTTGAAATAGTCTCAGAAATGTTATAAAATTGTTTTGAAATTGTCTTATAATTGTCCTGAAATCTTCTTAAAATTGTTTCAAAATTGCTTTCAAATTGTCTTGAATCTGTCTTCAAATTAACTTGAAATTGTTTGAAATTTTCTCAAAACTACTTTTTCCTATACTTCCGGAATCGGTTTAGCCGAAGTCGGTTCGTCGGCCAGCAACTAACCTGACCTACAAATTGAAACAGCTTTGAGCCAAATCTTAGAGGTTTTTCCCCCTCTTTCGTATCGTCGCTCAAAATGACGGTTTGGAGTTTTTAACGCACTGTACCTACGGAACTGGAAGTCGGCTCCGGATGAATTGGATTTCAAAACTAGAAATATACTCAAAAGTTTTTCACAATTGTCTCGATTTGCATGAAAAGTATTCAACTATTCTCAAATTTTCTTATAATTCATTCCAAAATTGTTTAAATTTCTTATAATAACCTAAAAATAATCTTAATATTATCTCGAAACTTTAAAATCGTCTCAAAACTGTTACGGAAGTGTATTGAAATTGTCCCTAAATTCAATCTAAATTGGCTCAAACTTATCTCAACTTTTTTTAAAATCAATGCTAAATTGTCCCGAAATTACATAACGTCGTCACAAATTGTTCCACAATTGTTTTAAATTTGTTTAAAAAGTGTCTCAAATAGATTCAAGCATTGTTTAAAAACTTTTCCAAATTATTTAAAATTGTCTCAAAGCGCCTCAATTTTGCCTCGAAACTGAAAAATATGTGGGACTGTAAAAAAAATTACAAAATATTTTTGAAACATAGTAAAATAATCATATTATTCAATTTTCCTACATCACTAATAAAAAGATCGGAGGTCAACTCTGATTTGGCAAGCAATTTGAAGTTACGGATCAAGAAGTCATGTTTTCTTCATAAATGAAAATTAAAAAAACTAGCAAAATACAAAACAATCAGAGGACACACATGAACATGACAGTTTCCTGCCATCGGAGCGGTACAATTCTAGGCTGGTTCCATCAAGGATACACGAAATGGCCACCACCTCCCAGCGAACAATGCGAATGTGCACGTGGGTGACGTATATTTTACCGTATTCAATGTGGCACACATTTCAACGCCACCCACCCCCCAACCCTCGTTCGGGAGCTCGTTCCGGCTGCTGAGGATTTGCTGACGTGCACGTCAATTGGTTCCACCATTTGTGGATGGGTTGAAACCGTTCCAATCCCGGGCAGACGGTCCACGGCAGGAAGGTGGCAGCGCGTGTGCGGGTGCACACGAATCCATATGTGTGACTTAGTGACGTTGAAATTCTGTCGGTATGTTCGTTATATTTTTCGAACAAGATCGGCAGCTTGGCATTTTTTGTGCTGTATGACGTCCTTCCGTTCCCCTTCCTTCCTCGGAGGTGGCAACCCGCCGAGGGCTCATGTAGGAAATGCGAAATTTGACAAATTATGGAAATTGGTTTTTCGGCAGCTCGCGATTTTTTATTTTCTTGTTTTTATGTTGCCACTAGAGCTTCAACGCCAGTCGGACGTTTTCTATGCAATTGATGCGCATTTGTGCGATTTTTCCCCTTTGGCTCTAGTGCCAACCGGTTGATAGATATCATCGTGTTCATGATGTAGGTTTTATATCTACGTACGATTCAAATGCAGCTTTTCAAATGCGACGTATGAAACTTTTGGCAGGCCTATACCCAAGTGTCATTGAAACTTCGTGCATGATGCGGATTTTTGCCATCAATAAAATGTGCATAGCGAATGAAACTGGTGAGAAACGTGGGTGTGTGTGTGAATTTATTCATCGACTGCACTGTTCCGAAGGGAATCAGGGCGGATATCGACATGAAATATCAACCAATTTAACTGGCATCTATCGAGCTCGAAATTTGCCAATCGAAAAAGTGCGATTTTTTCGATGCTTGACGTACGATACGGAACGCTGCTTTTTACTCACTTTTTAGTGCGATCCGGGTGCGAAAAGAAGTCCCACCCATACACGGAAGCGATATGTTTCTGCTGACAGTTCGGGAAAAAAGTTCCGTTATTTCAGAAAATAAAAAAAGCTGCGTCCATTATCTACATGGTATTAAGCCGAATAATAGCTGACAAATTTTGCTTCAGGCAGGATTAATTGAAAGGTAGTTCTGAACTCTAACTAAGCGTAACTTTTCTATAGAAGAGAGGCAAACAGATTTTGGTTCTTCAAAAAACATTTTTGGGAGGCAATAGTTGGATGAATATTTGGGTGCTAGTGCTTCTTCAAATAACACCGTAAAGTAGTGGTATCGATTCTGCAGATGAAAAAGATATCCTACTGCTGAGTTCTGCACATACTACAATCAGAACTACAAAAAAAAAGAACGCGAGCACACTTCGGAAGCATTTTCGGTTATGGTTATTAGAATCGGCTGGAAACTGTTGACGAACCCAGAATTCATTATTATACGCCAGAGAACAAACCAAAACGGTCTAGGGACGCTGGATGGGACGGCATGGCTAAGTTTATTAAGGTCGGTTCAGCCATCTCTGAGGAAATGTGAGTTATATTTTGAAAATTTTAACCGCTCTTTCTGGTTCTTCCGAAATCGCTATATTTGAATTGAATTTGATAGACAAATAAGCAATCAAATTTGCAACCTTGAAGAGCTTACTGAATAGTTTAAAAGTATTCATGAAGTTGAAGGTTTTAACACTCGTCACTCTGTAATTCCAGAACAAGAAGGTGAATGCGGACCATATTCCCACTCAAAATATGTGACTATTTACTTGAATTGCAAATTACATTCTAAGCTTACCCGGAATTTTTTTTTTTTTATTATTTTTAATTATGAATCTACTTTCCAGCATCCATGAAATAAAAGATATCAAAGTAATTAATCCATAAATTTAAGAAGTTTTGAAGGATGTTAGCAAATTTAAGACAACAAAAAGGTATACTACCTTGATCGAAAAGTTCCCGGAATTTAGAACCATCTGCAATTTGCCCAGCTTCTCATGTCGGGTGCTGAAACGGGTGCGTTCCACGGAGCGGTTTCTTAAGTCGACCGAATAGAAAAAAGTCGCAGGGGGCCAAATCAGGTAAATTCGGTGGTTGCTGCATTGGATTCGTTTTGTTTTTAGCCAAATGTTCACGGATAACGAATGCATGAAAATCAGATCTGACTGGCAGTAATGTTTTAAAGAGAATGTTTGAAAGAAATATTAATCGTGTATGCATGGATTTATCCTAGTGCAGGTTGTTTCATTTTTAGTTCAGTTGTTTGTCTGGGTAAAGGGTTTTATAGAAAATTGTAAAAGAGGCGCTAGGTATAGTTGGCATGAAAATGATATTGACTGCAAAATCATTCGATTTGTTACTTGGGATGACAGGTTTACCAATGAAAAAACCTCAAATATCACTAGAATAATATTTGTGCTCACCATTGATAAACTGGGAACCCCCTCAAACATAAAAAGGTGGGTGGGTAATATCAGAGACATAACCGGATGACGTGAATTCGAATAGAAGGGAATGTTGAACTGATCACTGAACCTATGTTCTGGAACTGAATTCGAGACCAGGATTTTGGTTCGGCATTAAATTCTAGCACTTCTGGACCTGGATTACGGTATGCAACTAAATTTTAGCTACAGAGTTACGGTTCAGGATTCAGTTTTCAAATTCGGATCCAGAATTCAGCTCCGAAATTCAGTTCTGGAATCCACAGCCGGAGCTAAGTTCAAAAATCAAATTCCTGAGTTTCAGTTACACTTCTAGAATTATTGAACTGAATCTTGTATCCAAATTCTAGACCTGAATTCTAGAACTGAATTCCGACAATGAATTCAGGTTCAAAACTCAGTTTCAGATTTTCGGGAGCGGATCATTTCGCCGAAAGCCATTTCGCCGAATAGGTCGTTTCACCGAATAGGTCATTTCGCCGGAAGGGTCATGTCTCCTATATGGTATGACTCCTGTATAACTAATGTGGCACAGCCACATAACCGAAGCCAAGATGGCTCCACGGCACAAAGCCGCCAAGGCGACGCCAGCTGAATCGGCCGCCGACCCGCCGCACAGTGGTTCGAATCAGTAAAAACGTGGACATAAATCAATAGCTGTCTCATTTGACCCATGTCAACACCAGCCAATCAGAACGCGTTCTGAGGAAAAGAACAAAATATCTGCCGCTGTACAACAAATCGTTCGAGAAAAATGTTCCGAAAAGTGTTGAATATCGTGGTGAGTTTCTCAATTTGGTCCTTCTGAATGCTAGAAACGAATCCCTACAGCATATTGATATTTTCTTTCAATAAATTATGCAAATCCGAAATGAAATAATCGACATTAACATTTTGTAGCCTGCTTTTTTATAGCCGTTTGGACCGCCCATTAGTGAAAATGCTACAAACGAAATCACGTAAAAAGAAAGCTACTAACAAAAATTGGATCAGTTTGGATTCTATCGCCACTGCGAGCAGATGTATTTTGTGTCGTTTGCAAAGCTAGTTTCGCTTCCGACAAGAGCGATTACGTCACAGCTGCCAGTCATTTGCATAGGTGAAAAAGCAAAAAAAAATGGCACAGATTTTCAAAGATTTCTGAAAATGGTCACAGATTTACACAGATTCTGAAATCGATCACAGATTTTTGAAATTGATCACAGTTTAGCACTAAAAATTACAGAGCGCTAGGAAATAGTGAGACCTTTTTTTTTGCTTACCAAAATGATTCCGATTAGTTACTATGGAAACGGGGAAACATGCACAGATTTTGCACAGACAGGTTTTTGGCTTGATCACAGATTTTTTTTTAAAGTGACCTCGCATCCCTGCTGGTAAGGTGGAAACAAGCTACAAGCTGAACGGATTTTCGGCTCTTGAAGAGCGAGTTATAAATGAGAATAAATGTGTGCATGAGCTTTTGTTCGTTTTTCCAAATGTGTATTTATCCTTCTTTAACAGATTGAATGAGCCGTAGTCAATAAGAAATCTTACCTCTCACTCCGTAGGCTAAGGTACATTCAGGGATGCCACTTTTGCAGATATTCTCAAATATGACATAATAATAATTCGGAAACAAGTTAGCTCGCATAGCATTGTTCTTTGTGCATCAATGATTTCGTTCATGCATAGAAAGAAAAACGTAGTAAGAAATAGAGCTGATGAGCTGCTACATTGAATCGATTCCCTTTAGTGAGCTGATCGGTTCGGAGCTGCTCACCGGTATGAGCTGCTTCGCACATCTCTAAGTGAGGCGTCGCACGATCAACATATCGTCTTAAAAAACGTGTTGCTTCGCGATAACTCAATTTATTTACACGTTTAAAAATGAAGTCTCTTCGTAAATGTTTGTACTTTTGCAATACTTTTTCATATTTTGATTGGAAAACATTTTTCCATTTTTTTAATATGTGTTGAACTTTTGATAATTTTTCGGATTTTCAATATTTAACTTTGAAAAGGCCTACAAAAATTGTATCGAGTTCCACTTAGATTTTTTATAATATTGTTAATTGTCAAAAAGTAAACAAAATAAAAGTAGATACTTAGGTAATAGAGGTAGATTCTACGTAGATAAATCCAAAAAAAATTGTTTTTAAAATAAAGTGAACATATTTTAAAAAAATAATTTTTTTTACACTATTTATATCTTCAAAATGAGATAGAAAAAAATACTCCCTTAACAAAAATTAAGGTGCCACTTTCAAAAGAAGCGTAATATAATCTTGTAAAACTTGTTCGCAGACACGTTAGCTCTTAAAAATCAGTGGAAGTCAGTACAGACTTTTGACCGTCTTTTTTCCAGTTTTGGACCACTGTGCGCCGTCGGAAGCGGCGGCATCTTGCATACAAACCTGTAACCGCGACTCCAAAATCCTGGCTCAGAATCGGTTTCCGTTTCAGAATTCTGCAACTCGACTCTGGCCTTGGATTCTGGACAAAGGACTCAATTTTAGATCTGGTTTCTTAGTGTTGGATTCTGAAACTGAGTTTACAGAATAGTCTGATACAAAAGAAATTCACGAGCAACAACTTATCATACATATAGTAAATTTTTAAAAGGCGCCCCATAGTAAAGCAAGACGTAGTCATGTCCAAATTTGCTCTTACTCAATGCAGATCTAATGAACAATAAAATATCGGACAACACTTGCACATCACGAAGTTAGCAAAACGTATTTAAACTAATAATTAAAAGACCCATGAAATGTGAATTATTTTTGGTTATGTAATAGAACTGAAAGTTTTACCATAAATTTCCTGACCATATTTACAATGCATGCAGCAAAAAATATGTTGATTCGTTAGATACAACAAAATATATTAACGATCAAAAACAAATTACTCTCCCAGAGTGTAAATTTCGGAAAGGGCGGTATGGCCTTAGGTGAAATAGCTTTCGGTGAAGTAGCCGTCGGCGAAATGATCTTCTACGAAATGGTTTTCTAAAAAATTTTCCGTGGAAGAACGGAAGTTCCGAGTAGCGAACGAACAGAAAAAAAACTATGAATGTTAAGCAAATAAAACTATTGCTATACGAGGTCTGTTCAAAAAGTTCCCGGAATTTTTTAATTGCGCGCGTCTGGAGAGTCCGGTGGTCAAAATTTTTTTTTATTGTGTTGATACATGTGTTCCTAATGTATGGTGAAATTTTCAGCTGTATTCATTGTTTACATTCTGTCTTGTAGCGGCTGGTGTAGACGTGTTTTTTTTAGCTCGGCGATTTTTGTTAGTTCAAGCAATGAAAGAATTGAAGAATTTGTATTAAATTTTGCGTGAAAAATGAAATAAAGTGTAACCAAGTGTGCGAAATGTTACAGAAAGCCTACGGTGAGTCTGCCATGAAAAAAAAACAAGTGTTTACGAGTGGTATAAGCGTTTCCAAGATGGCCGCGAAGACGTTGAAGACGACGAACGCTCCGGTCGACCCAGCACGTTATGATGTCGAAACAAAAGCACAATCGTCCACGTGGAAGCACCCAACGTCACCAAGACAAAAATCGCCGAGCTCAAAAAAACACGTCTACACCAGCCGCTACAAGACAGAATGTAAACAATGAATACAGCTGAAAATTTTACCATACATTAAGGACATATGTACCAACACAATAAAAAAAAAATTTTGACCACCGGACTCTCCAGACGCGCGCAATTAAAAAATTCCGGGAACTTTTTGAACAGACCTCGTATTATTGTACAACTTTGTCATAGATTCTATGTAACACATTTCTCTTCCAAAATGCATAAATTCTCTCCAATACCTCTAGGAGCAGATGGTCCGACTTCATATTTTCTGCTATCGACATCAGCTTGAACCCGAATCTCACTCCGCTGTATCTATTTCTCGCTTCATTATTCATATCTGTACACATTTTTCTCGTTTAACTTCTCGAAATGAAGCAATATATACTTCGACTGATGTTTCCAACAACACAATCAAAAACAGCCAGCAGTTCTGTCTTCATGTTTTCGCAGATGACCCTAAAGAAAGAACGAACCGAGAATTTATTAATATTTTATCATCTATTTCAGGTCTTTTTCTAGGATAGTTTTTCCCCCTCTGCTCAGGAGGCAACATTTGGACAGTGGAGAACACGAGCAGACACAATATCCAGGATTGTTCGACCAAAATACTCCCACCTCCTATTGTGTGCAGGACAAAGCCAAAGTATCACCGGCTAGCCAATTGTGCACCGTAATGAGCTCCGTCCTTTGATCGAAGCAAAACGCGACTTGCATCAGGGCAGGTAAACACAACCAAAGACCAAGACCAAGACCGGGAGTAGAAACTGTCCAAAGAGAAGAACCGAGGAATTGGGATGCGGACCGGGGCTGGATGACAGCATGGTTAATAAAAATTAATATAATTGATGATAAAACAGGCTAGATAAGGTTCAGCATTTTCTGGCTGTTGCCTCCTGTGGCCAAAACAACGTGGCCCTTGCTTGCCGAAATGAAACCGACCCGACCAGGGGTGATGATTTTAAATATCAATATATCTAACCTTTTTACGGCTCGGCTTTTTGTTCGTCTTCTTCTTCTGTGTCTTGTGGTTACTTCCATGCTGGCTGGATGTCTCCCGGCGGTTTCGGGAGGATCGGAACCGAAAACAGTACGAGAGATGGCAGTCCCGATGGGACTTGTTTTGTTGCGGTGACCACCCAAGGTGCTAATAGAATAATGAAGATTTTCCAACATTTTATTGTGATCTAGTGCAACTGTGCTCCCGATGGGATGCCGGCGAGTGCGTTCCGAAGCCGACGAAAAACCACGGAACTGGTGTTGGGAACCTGATCATGGAAGAAGGACGAGAAGGCACAAATAATTACATTTTTGTCACCAAAGAAAATTCGATCGGAAAAATTTCGTTACACATAGCGGTAGGCCATCGACATCGAAGACGGACGAAAACATGAACAAAATAAAAGAATGGATAACCGTAGACCGTAAAAACTGAACGAATACCATTCAGCAACCACCGAATTCACCTGATTTGGCCCCCGGCGACTTTTTCCTATTCGGTCGACTCAAGAAACCGCTCCGTGGAACGCGTTTCAGCACCCGACATGAATGGAAGATAATGGAAAAATCGCAGTTGGCTTTGATGGCCATACCGAAAACTGAATATAAAATAAGGCGGGTGGGTAATGTCAGAGACATAACTGGATGTCGTGAATACGAAAACAACATTTCGAAAAAGCATTCCCCTTTTCCACATTTCTAGCAAAAACAAAGAAGGCTTCACTTGATCTAGTTTACTGTGAATTTCACACAGCGAAAAGTATGCAAAAATCAAATCAAACAGTTCTAGATTTGCACTAAACTGAGGATATTTCCCTTCGATTTGCTAGCAAGAAATCCTAATAATTCATTACAAAACTTTTACTGATCCAATTTTTGTTGAGAGGTTTCTTTTTACGTGATTTCGTTTGTAGCTTTTTCACTAATGGGCGGTCCTAACGGCTATAAAAATAGCCGCATACAGAATTTTAATGTCGATTATTTCATTTCTGATTTGCATAATTTATTGAAAGAAACTATCAATATGCTGTAGGGATTCGTTTCTAGCATTCAGAAGGGTCAAATTGCGTAATTCTCTACGACATTAAACTCTGGAACATTTTTCGCAAAAACAAAGAAGGCTTCACTTGATCTCGATTTCTGTGAATTTCACACAGCGAAAAGTGCACAAATCTAACCAAGCTGTTCTAGATTTGCACTAAACTGAGGATATTTCCCTTCGATTTGCGAACAACAAATTCTAATAGTTCTTTATAAAAGTTTTAGAGCCATTGGAACGGCTGATTTTGTGTAATGCTCTCCACCGTTGCTTTTTCACCTATGCAAATGACTGGCAGCTGTGACGTAATCGCTCTTGTCGGAAGCGAAACTAGTTTTGCAAACGACGATAGAATCCAAACTGATCCAATTTTTGTTGAGAGGTTTGTTTTTACCTGATTTCGTTTGTAGCTTTCGGATTTGCATTTCATTGAAAGAAACTATCCGGATGCTGTACGGGATTCATTCCTGCCTTTCAGAAGGACCAAATTGAGGAACTCACTACGATATTAAACACTGTTCTGAACATTTTCTCGAACGATTTGCTGTACAACAGCAGATATTTTGTTCTCTTCCTCAGAACGCATTCTGATTGGCTGGTGTTGGCATGAGTCAAATGAGACAGGTTTTTCAATAGTGTACTATTGAAATACTTCAATGCTTTTTTTGTTTAAGTTGAAAAATTTCGATTCTATTGGTAGTTACATTATATAAATCCTTTCACAGATCACTGAGCAATGAGCTTTAAAAATACGAGAAAGGCAAACTCGCCTTATAAAGTATCCTCTTTGATACTCGTTTCAGAAAAGTTTAGTTTCTAATTATTTGAGACTATGTCACACAACTGAAAATTTTATCATAAAATTGTGATCATATCTCCAATGGCGTGTAGAAAGAATTATGTTGATTCATTAAATATAACATGAGATATTCACGACCAAAAACTTATCACTCTCTCAGAGGGAACATTTTGAAAAGGCACCCCATAGTAAAGTAAGTCGTATTCACGACAAAATGTTTCGGGGATTGAATCAAGCGCTGGCATAAGTGTGTTGCAGTCTATGGGAAGTACTTTGAAGAGGACAATATCGATCTTGATTAATAATCTTGTTTTTTTTCTGAATTAAAAAAGATAATGCCAGGAACTTTTTGATCAAGGTAGTACGAAAACGAAAAAAGTATGATACACTTTTATGATTCATTTTCAGAGTACAAGTTTTGAAGCAACGAAACAGATTCATACAAAAATGAAGATGAATCACAAAAATTAATGATAATAATAGTAAATCAGTAGAAGACTTTCGCAAAAAATGCAGTTATTTCAAGGCGATTGGTTATAATTCTTATATATATCGATACATTCACGAAAAAAATAAAAGTGGATGAAGTTTTTTTTTTACGGAAAAAGCCTCAAACTCATAATTAAAATCTAAGATATTCTTGCTGATTGCATTCAGAATCAACATGACACACCCATATTCAAGAAAAATATTTAAAAATGACAGTTTTTTCGCTACGAAATTCATTCCATCCGAATCAATTTGAAAACTGATTTCAAAATTGTCTTAAATTTGGCATTATTTCGAAAAAGATTTGACGCAGGTTTATGCTGATTCCTCACTTTGCTTTAAAAACCTCGAAAATTGTCCACTTGGCAGGATTATGCTCTTTTGGTGGTTTTCAGTAGACTTTCGTGAAGTTCAAAGTTTTAATGCAAGACTTATGATGTTGTATTAAAGTATGGTAACAACTCCCTATTTCATCTCATTAGTAAGTACGTTACCTGAAAAATCTGAATTAGCCACTTAAATCACTACACAGTTCGAAAAATTCTTGTAATTTTACATCTTATCAGATGCACATCAATGAAAATTTGAAAATTACATGGCTTCACATCGAATGAAATAAAAATCAAAAGATCGACAGCAACAGCGCGACTTGAACCGAAAACATTAGATCACAAAGCACGCCAGTTAGTCGACTGAGCCACAGAAATAGGGTAAGGGCTCCCTGTTTCATCTCAGCTCCAATTTCCATCTCATTCCTTCACCTCATAACTTTGAACATTAATCATAGCTTTAAACGTACCTGAACAAAACTGTGAAACGTTTTAATACGTTTATTCTAGGTTTTGCAACACTTTCCAATTGAAAAAAAATAGTTAAAAAACCTTCAACGATCGCTTTTTTCATATAAAATAATCTCACTTTTTGATTTAGGGAACACTTTCGTCTGAATTTTTACAATTCATCATGTTTCTGTATATTTACTAATCGATTCGTCTCAAAACATGATCACTATTTCACATAATTACACCACTATTCAATGTTGGATGACTTTATAGTTAGTGATGTTCACTTTCCGCTTGTTCATTCAACAATTAAAGACTTCTGAAATTACCTGATAAGCAATAAAAGCAATGAAAAATATGAGATGAAAATTTGCACTGAATTAGATTGCTCTTTGTTTTCATCTCATTTCGTATCGCAAGGTTGCCAAGTTTTCTCGTAATGTTAAATAAAAACAATTATTTTTTCTTCTTTAAATTAAATTATCATCAACAAGTATTTTTTGGTATCCGTGACATTAGTTTAATTATATCATTGATATTTATATATAAATAAAACTGTTTCGGATTCTAATATTACCAAATAGAGCGGGTTAAATACTAATCAAATAATCATTGTGGCAAATCTAGTAGCACTGGTTTCTTTCCGCTATACGTCACCATAACACTGTTAAATGTGTGTGTTTCATCGGCTGTGCACAGAGATGCTAGATATTTTCATAGAAAATATGTATCTGCTCTATCTGTTTTCACTAGTAAAATGAATCAAATTCAAATCAAATTCAAATTGGTTTTAAATTTTAATATAAATATTTATCAGTGATCATCATCAAACATTTGCACAAAAGATTTTTATTTTAACATGTGATTTGTCCGTTGATTAATAAACTTTTAAAGTACTGCAATCATATACTATTAGATACTCAGAGAGAAAAGTCCAACGTTTTACTTCTCACTTTTTATGAACCATCACAAATCTGTATTAAATTTAGAAAATCTGTAATCTGATTTAACGAACGCGAACGCAAAAATCTATACACATCTGTATGAATGGCATCTCTGATTCTGCATTTTGTTTTAAGAAGGGCTAATGCCTAATTAGTAACAATTCTTTTTTTGTTTTTTTTTTTAAGTTCTCCAAATTAACTGCAGAGTTAAATTTTTAATTTGAAACGAAAGGTAATAAAAACGATTCAAAAAATTTTAAACGTCGAAATGATTCCTAACTGTTTTTTAAAATATCGTTTGTTGTGTCATAGTTAGCATTGGGCCCTTTTTAACGAAAATTCTGACATTTTGAACCTGAGAGTGTAATAGTGGAATATTTTGGTTTTGATTGCTGTCGCCATTGCTAATTTATGGGATGAATGAAGGACCAACGATAGGATGAATATAAAACAGGGTGGCAAGTGACCGGGAAAACCGAGAAAAAGTCGGGAATTTGGTTTTACCGGGAAAAAGTCGGGAATTTTAGTGCAAATCTGGGAAAAAATTTACTAGTCCTAGTCTTAGTAACGATTTTCAGCATCATGATTTTCTTGATACAACAATTGAAAAGATGAAGGCCATTTTGTGTTTGAACTAGGAGTTCAGTACAAGTTTGGAAACTTCTTATTGTCCCTCACAGGTTCAATGGTGCACAATCCATTGAAAATGGAGCCAACACCTCAGCCATTTTAAATCAATAAGAGCTTTCTTAGTTGCCATCAGTAACAGCACAATGAATGCTCATAAAGAAAAATAAGGATAATTTGGATGCTTCTGCTGGATTTTAATTAAATCTCGACAAATATTAGAAAAGATTCCAAGTGCAAATGACAGTTTCTCTTTGTTTATTTTCTCTTTCAATTATTACGCCGTATTCCTGTATTTTCCAACATTTTTTTTAAAAAGCAAATCAAAAGTTGATAGTTTCAGTCGTTATTCTATGCAAAGTGTAAGATAGAAGGATTGCCGATAGGACCGTAACAATCGAAAGTAAGAGTAAAGAAAAAGGAACTGTCATTTGCACTTAGGACCTTTTTAGTGTTTGTCTTCAAATTTCAGAATAAGTATGCATAATGGTAAAAGTAACATCAGGTAACATGTCTAATATATTTTTTAATAATTCGTAGAAGCCGTGTTTTTAGTTACCAGCTAATGATTCCACTAATTTCACCAAAATTTGTCTCAGTAATGTGAAATTGTGACAATACTTGTTTAATAATCTTGGTATTGATTTCAATAGGATTCACAAAATCGACAAAGCTGTCGACTTTTATCCACCGTTTGCAAGGAGTATTTGATTTCCTTCTTTGACAGCTGAAACTGGTCGGAAGAGCCTGTTCAGTGTCGATGATAAGAGAATCAAATTTAGATCATCTCAGTCACTAGAGGCATAGATTGTTGTTGTTTTTCCAAAGTGAGAAGCGTATGTATTAAGAATTCTAGAAGGATTTTGTTCTTTCGCCAAAACCCAACTCTGAAAGGGTATCGTATATGTTGTTAGCAATGGTCCTCATGTGCACTGCACAACTGGTCAAACTGTCAACTCTATGAGAACTTCTATGCACACATTCAGGAGAGGCTTCAATGGCTTATGCTTATGGCAGTTGAAAAAAAATTGCTGTCTCAGTTGCAACGTCGTAACGGCTTTGATATCATACCATATAAGCAGTGCACAACCCGTAAATTTAGTCATGAGTGAACTGGAGTTCTTTATTGAAGAATGATAGCTCTCTATTCTTCTCAATAAAATAGTCTTTCGAAACGTTTGCTGGTTTGAGAAATCTGGTAGAAGTTCGCGAACTTTGAGAATGTATACAAAAGAGAATGATTATTAGTAGAACACATGCTAAAAGACTTCACTATTATAGAATCTGTTTACAACAAAATATAATTTATAGCTCTCATATTATTTTCGAACAAACTTACAAAGTTTCAGAAAAACGAAAGAACGGTTCAATAGAACTAATTCTTTCGGTACAACTATCAAGTTTTCAACAGTTCTTTGGAATTAACGGTTTCGCCGATTTCTAGAAAGTCTTGAAAGAGATTGAATAGTTCGAAAAATAGTTATTTTAATTTGAATTGTAAGACTTTAAATTGAATTTTTCATCATTAGGCTTTCAAATAACAGATGATATTTCTGGAAAACTACAAAACACCACCAATAATCGTCGAATATGATGAGAAAGCTGCGCTTAAGAGCATTATTGGAAAGAGCAAGAAGTTTAAAAAAAATGTGTTGATTTTTCAAGAGAATTGCAAGAATTTTTATGCTTCATTCCTTCGTGAAATGCAAGACTGATCACTTTCATCGCCGTTGGCCAGATATGTTTCTTGTTTTAATCCTATTGTTACATCGAAGTTACTGGCGAAGTAAAAGACAAAATAAAGATGGAATACATTGGACTGGATGGTACTGTTAGTTCAGAAGATTAACGTTTTGACAAACTGTGGATGAGAGTTTTAATCGTAGTTCCAAGGAGATAACCGAAAAATACTTGTTTTTCAACTTTCGATGTTGCCACCCTGATAAAACCTTTGAGATGAAATTAGGAGCACAGTAGTGAACATATCAGAAGTGTTTTTAGCTGATTTTTTAATTATTTTAATTTCCAAGGAATGTGAATCAATTCCCAACGTGGAGCAATGCGAATTAAGCAGAAATATGAAAAAATCGTAGTGATTTAGGTGGCTGAATCAGATTTTTAAGACGTCCTTACAAATGAGATAAAATAGGGAGCCCTTACCCTACATATCTGCTTAATGAATGATTGATACATATAAATCCAAACAGTAGGACTTGGAAGCCGAGTGCAAATTACACTTGGAGCCAGTAAAATTCTGTACGAATAGAATATTGCGTCATTTTAGAAGTAAAGTAGCTATGAATTGTATCGTTTGTAGAATTATGTCACCCGTAAAATTCATAATTTCTTTCTGTGTAGGATTCGCTAGTATTTCCGTTTATTTCGCCTCGCCCCAAAATGAGAAGCGATTCACATTTCTTGGAAAACAAACTTATATTAAAAAAACAGCAGAAAACACTTCTTAAATGTAAATGCTCAAAATTTGTATGAGTACTTTTTTCGAGATGCTTAAGCTTCTGAACAATCGCGCTTTACGAAATTAGAGGTGATTCCAAAATATTGGAACCCTTATATACATTAGAGCGGTAAAAAACAGCAGGTTTTGTCGGTTACGTCACTTATACCATCATATCTCCGGAACCAAAAGTCACACCCAATTGATCTTCGAACTCAATCAATGGCATTGTTAAAATCGGTTTAGCTATCTCTGAGAAAATTGAGCGGTAAAAATATCTTCGAAAAGTGCACACACACACACAATGTGTGAATTAAGTGCAAATTTTTATCTTATAATTTTGAAGATTTTCATTGCTTAGCAGGTAATATTATAAGTTTTTAATTGCTGATTAAACAAGTGAAAAGAGAACATTGCTAATTGTGAAATCATCCAGCATTGAATAGTGGTGTAGTTATGTGTAATAGCGATAATGTTCTGAAACGAATCAAAAAGTAAATATTCAGAAACATGAAGAACTGTAAAACTTAAGACGAAAATAAAGACTGTTCCAGAAAGTATGGACGCAACCAAAAACCGCTGCCATTTCGCAATGGTTCAGAATCTGTCAATTTCTATGGCTGCGTCCTGTTGTTTACACTCTTATTTAACCACTTGTGCATTTGTTTATTCGTTTTCATTAGTTTGTTTCGAAATGCGTGCACTTTCAGCAGAACAACGTCGAAAAATTGTGTACAAATGGTGCACATAACGCGTACTGTCACTGAGAAAGGTAGAAAAAATGGAAGGAGTAAGTGAAAAAGCCATGCGAAATGCAATCAGGAAGTTCGGTGAGGATAACACCTTTGAAGATAAACCGAAAACGGGTCGAAAAAAGGGTCCTGCTAACCCTCAGTTGGATAAACGTATACTGAAGGCGTTCGAGCAAAGGAAGGAGGTTTCAGTTCGGGATGTGGCCAAGAAAGTGGGCACTTCGAAGTCAAATATTATTCGTGCTAAAGAACGTTTGAATCTTTGAACCTATAAAAAGCAGAAACAACCAAAACGTAGTCCGAAACAAGAAGCATCGATCAGGCCGAGGGTTTGAAAGCTGTATAATACGATTCTTGCTGGAAATTTCAACTGCATAATCATGGACGACGAAACCTACGTGAAACTCGATCCTTGCCGGAACCACAATATTATATGGTTCGAGAAGGGCAAGTCCGAGACATCGATTGAAGTCGAAAAATTTGGTAAGAAAGCTATGGTCTGGCAAGCAATTTGTAGCTGCGGTAAGATTTCGAAACCCTGCATCACCACTGCTTCAATGAACAGCGAAATATACATCAAGGAATGTTTACAAAAACGACTTCTACCCATGATTCGAAGCCACAAGGATCCTGTTGTTTTCTGGCCAGATCTTGCTTCTTGCCACTACTCGAAATCAACGCACGGAACGATCGAAATTAGCTCTGCGCCTAATTCGTATTACTGTTTTTGAATTCGTTGATTTTAACAACAAAATTTCCAAAATAACTATAAAATTAGTTAAAATTGAGAATTTACTTTGCTGAAAAAAACTCTTATTTTTAGAGAATGTGTTTAGTTGGCGAATATCCCGGACACAAACCAGCAATATTTCAATCCTACACGAAATTTTCGTTGACAACTAATTTTGTTATTAAAATCAGAAAATTTGGTTTCTATTTATCTATCACCATCATTACTGAAGGACAGCATAAAGAAAACAAAAATGAAATTGGTTTTATCAACAAGTTTATTAGCCAAAAACTCATGAGAAGTGTCAAAGCAAAACAATCCATTAAAAAGCTAAAAGGGACAGTCTTGTTGAAACTGCTTGCAAATTGTGTAGATGTTTTTCGCATGTGTTACGATATATCCATATATAAATTTCTAAACCGATATGTAAAAATGACATAAACTGTCAGTGGAAAGTGTATTTATTCAGAATTTGTGCGCATTTGAAGCGATTGTGCGTGATAATGTTTTTACGCGGAACAGTGAAGTGAGTTTCGAATGTTGCACTCTAATTGTACATGTCAAATGATGTTTTTTGTATCTTCCGGGTGCTCAAAGTTTTCAGTGAGAGAGTCGATTTCGCGAAGTCGAATGAAGAAAACAGCGATTCAGAAGAAAAATTTTCAAAAATAAGTTTATGTTTCGCTTATGTCTTTTTCTCCAATACAACATCGTATTCATACCTGCCAATATAGAAAAGACTATCGCCACTGAAATTTTTTTTCGGTGGTAGTGTGCCATCTAGTGGCTAGTAGTCATTACGGTGTTAACGTTTTTTCGGTGACAAAGCGCCATATAGCTGCAAATGGCAGAAACCAATTCAACCATTTATGTTGGTTGAAAACAACGTTTTATTTCTCTAATTCAACTAAAAAATTAGTTGAATGGATATGAAGTGTGCTTTAGCTAAGAAATGACAGCACGTTTAATTGGTGAATTCAACTAAAAAAATAGCCATTTCAACAAATATTTTATTATTATTAAGGGAATGAGAATTAAAAAAATCTAAATTAGCAAAAGTAAGATTTTTTTAGTTGTCTCAAGAAATAACTAACTAAAATCAGAAAATCAACTAATTTTTTCGTCAAAATGCTGATTTCGGTCTTTCCGTGCGGTGGAATGGCATACTACCAAAAATGTCACTTTCGTCCCAAAAGACATGAATCCATCAAATTGCCCACAACTTCGATCAATTGGGGAATTTTGGGCATTAACGAAGGCACATCTTAGGAAACATGTCTGGGCAGCCCGAAACCATTCAACAGTTCGAAAAAGATTGGAAAAAAGCGCCGAAACTTGTCGCCAAGAAGTCTGTACGGAATTTAATGAGGAACGTTCGCAAGAAGGTGCGCCAGCTAGTCTACAATGGCTGAGTAGCAAATGCTGAGAATAATATTCTGTTGTTGTAGTCTGATATTATCAGTATATCGAATAAAATTTGAATATCTGACACTTGTGAATTATTTACAGCGAAATCAAAGTGCGTCCATACTTTCTGGTACAGTCTTCATTTCCTAAATTGGAAAGTCGGATAATTTTTAATGGAAAAACGATCATCCGGTTACGATATTCGGAAACGATCATCCGGAATTACAGACTGATAGGTATAACAATTTCCTTTTCAGGGACGTGTTTTTTGTACATGACACGGAAAATTCAATCAAATACATTCAAATAGCTGTATAATTCTAGAGTTGGACAGATTTGGTTAATTGATTTTGGGTGTAGCGGATCGTTCCAGATTCCGGAAGTATCGAAAAAAAAGTGACCTTGTACTCCAAATCGGACATCACTAGAATTTCTTAGTAACGGCTGAACCGGTTTCCATAATCTTAGATTCGAATGACAAGTCTCTTGGTGCCATAGCCTGTTATTAAATATTGTCCAGATCGAATCGACTTTCGGCTCGGGTGTAACAGGGTAAAATGTGGAAAAATGTGAAAAAAATGCACTCGAATGTGGCAGTGTTTGGCCAAATTTAAACGTAACAAACCGGAATTTTTCGTCGATATGTAACAATGGATGAAACTTGGATCAATCACTTCACTCCGGTATCGAAACGGTCGTCATCTGAATAGACAGCCACTTGTGAACCTTGTCCAAAGCGCTCTAAAGCACAACAATCGGCTGAAAAGGTTATGGCCTCGGTATTTTGGGATGTGCGTGGTGTAACATTTATCGACTATCTTGAGAAAGGAAATACCATTAACAGTGAACGTTATATAGCGTTACTGGAGCGTTTAAAGGTTGAAATTGCAAAGAAACGACCGCATATGGCGAAGAAAAAAACAAGTGTTACAAGTCAATCAAAACAATGGCGAAACTACATGAATTGAACTTCGCTTTGCTCTCACATCCACTGTATTCGCCAGATTTGGCTCCCAGTGACTACTGGCTGTTCGTAGACCTGAAAAAAAATTAAATAGCTGAAACTGAGGCCTATTTGAGGCAAAAGTTAAATCGTTCTACAAAAGTGGTATTGAAAGGTTAGAGCGGTGCTGGAATGATTGCGTTGCTATTGATGGAGATTACGTTGATGAATAAAGTTAATTTTGAACCAACAAAAATCGTGTTTTCCTTATTAGGCCTGAGACTTTTCAGTCCATGTGTTGGCATTTGCATACATTCACAGCATCAAATACAAATGAAACGTATGTGATTTGTTAGTGCGCCTAGAAACATGAAATCGATTTAGAGAAACACTTTTTTTTTCAAAATGTGTGGATGTGAATGTGTGCCCTAAAATCGTTGATTGACTAGCTGTCACTTCTGAATTGAATCAGGGTATTTAGTAAAGATTCTCAACAATTCATTTAACGAATTTCGATGCGCACGCTCCAATAAAACTTGATTAGTAAAATGCCAGACGTGCCAAACCAAGACACAACAGAGCCCGGAATGCACCGCACATTTCGCTGCCTCGGCGGCCACAAACCGCCCCAACCAAAATCGAACCGCAGCACAGCCCGACAATGAAATCAATTCCGAGCTACTCCGATTCGTAAGACGCGCGCAGTCACAATTGCGTCAATTAATTAATCTCCCATTAGTTCAATTTCCCAGTCGGCGTTGGCCATGGGAGTTGTGGTAGATCATATTTTAATGCAATAATAAACACATAAAGATAAGACTTCATCAGCTTAATTCTGCTCAACCAGTCCGCGTCAGTCACCACGCCACAGCCTTCGAAGCATAAAGTGGAGAAAAAAAAATCCCTCGTTTGTTCGTTTGTTCGGGTGCGATGCTTCCAACCTAGAGTGGCATCATAATTTCACAAAACGGCTCAGCAGAAGGGCAAAAAAAACTGCTGCTGCAGAATCGCACAGCTCTTTAAAACGATGACAGCACGCGGTGGCGGCTTAAGCCAGTATATCGGCTCATTTTATTATTTTTTCTCACCCACGCCACCCCATCATCGCCACCACCCCTCCCCCCACATGAAACGGCGAAGAGAGAGAGAGAGACAGCCCGGTGAGCACGGTCATAAAAGCGAATCATTTCGATTTTCATATGCAGCTGCCTTTCTCGCTGGGTTGCAGTTTTGTGCAAGTTGCGAAAAATATGGCGCACTTTCGTTCACATTTCGCTCTCACTCACTCACTCGCTGACTCCCACGCTTCGTCCACCCTCCCCGGGATGAAATGCGTATTTGTACACACTCTCGAACGAAACACCGAGGCAGACCCACGGGCGAATCCGGGGCTACACCGAGAGGTACGTGCATGCCACTAGCTGGCAACTGCAACACACTGCACAACGGCACACCAGCTGCTGCAATTAGTTATGACGTGCGAAAATAAAATGTATCAAATTTCAACTTTTGCCTAGCCCTGCCTGTTTGCCTGCCTGGTCCGCTTCGAACCACCAGCGACAGGCCGCATAACGATGAGGAACGAATGTGAGCCGTCCACCCCCGGGCCCATTCGGATTGGCCTGCCTGACACATGATTCTCTATCATTGCCTCTCCGCTTCTCATTTTGGGCTTGTTTTGTATTCCACGACGTGGGGTGGGTGGTGCAAAGAAATGCAACCGAAAAACAAAAATAGCAGTCGATTGTTTGTTTTTTTTGTTGTTGTTGCGGAACGCTTGGCGAATTATTCCCGTGTGGTGGCTTCACTACTTTTACATTTCCGTACAACAACGAGGACCCTCCGCACTTTTGGAGATGATAGCAAGAGATTTATGTTTTCTATCGGGACGTCAACTGGAATGACTAGTTGTGCTCAGTGCTTGATCGGTTCAAATAATTAGGAACTAACGCACCTGGTAAGTACTTTCGTCAACTGTCAACTGTCAACTGTCAACTGTCAACTGTCAACTGTCAACTGTCAACTTTCTGTCACCATTGGCAGAACCACCGTCGGCCGGCCGAACCACTGGTCGTGCATAAAACGTTACGGGAATGCTAGCTGTTCCTTTTTCTGTTTTATGACTGCGCAATAAGCTTCACAGCCTGACGTTTGTTTGTTGGGCACCAACACAACATCGCCTGTTGTTTTTAACCCTTTCACCTCGTGGAAAGTGCGTTTATTGATGACAAACCTTACCCTCTCGGTAATATTTTTACGACCACCATTACCGACCCGGCTGTTTCACTTTCCTTCGGGAGAGATGATAAGCACCGTAAAGCGATTGCTTCTGTGACCCCTTTGGTTTTCAACCCCCCTCCCGAAGAAGATGGCAGTCTAATTTATTCATAACTTTTTTATTACCGAAATCTTTTGTTGTTGTTTAACCCTTTCATCGATTGGGATCGAATTGAAAACACAATCGAGTGGATGAAGCGAAAGAAGAAAACGATACACCTTGTTATTGTTGCCAACTTGTGGAAGAAAATTTTCTGATTATTTTACAACCGACCCATCAACTGACGTAAAGTTTCCGCATTCATTACCTGGATGGTGATGATACTTGCCTCGACGACGGCAGCTTCTGGGTTTATTCTTCATTGATAATTTTGTTTTCTTAGGTAAATTTTCTGCCTTCCTGGTCTCCGGTTTTCGGGAGGGGTTTGCTCATAGAAACGGACCCATTGTCGGTCGCCAGGTTAACCCTTTTTCTTTCGGATGCGGCCCGGTATGAGCGAATCGAGCAATTATTGTCTCTTCGTGCGTGGTCCGTTAAGAAAGTGCCGGAGTTCTGCTGCCATGGGTTTGTTTATGTTCGAGAGTAAAAGGTTTCGGGTGGGTTAGGCTTTGATTTTTTGCTGTTTGGCAGTTGATACGCAGTGAGAGTTTTATTTATACTATTGAAAGATTGTAAAATTGTCTTCGATTGTTTAGATAAATTTGATTTTTGCTCTAGTAAATATCTTACCTAAATTTCTGAAAATACTAGCACGTTTGAAAATACTTGATAACTCGTCGCAGTGATTTGGTAAATCATTTGTTTTACCCCCCACTCTAACCTTTTTGATCGTTCACCGGGCTCGCAGTGATTAAAAGTGACGTTTCATTTTGAAATTCGCCTTCAGTTGTGGAAATAGTATCGAATCACTACAAGCAACGTGCCAAAGTACTGCTCGCATATCGTGAATATCCAAACTACCCGCACACCAGATTGCCAAAGTTGTTGAATGTTCAACTGTGTTCAACAGTCTACAACAAAATTGAAATGTTCGAAGAAAGCTTGTTGGCATCGTCTAAAAAAGCAGCTAATTGATTCAGCTCTACGAACTGAGCAAATGTCCGTCTGTATGTGTGTTGTTAACAATGAGGTCGAGATAACAGAGATGACTGAACCGATTTTGATAAAACTTGTCGCAAATGAAAAGTATTCTAGTCAGCCTGAACGCTTTTGAATGTTTACCTTTTGAGTTATATGATTATTATTATGTCAAAATTTTCATTTTTTTTTTGCAACATCTGGTAATACTTTGTATACAAAATATGTTATTAGACTTAGATTTTCAACACGGGGAAAGCTATCCAACAAGCCAAAGATTGTTCAAATCCACACATTTCTAACGGAGAAATCGATATTTTTGCGGAAGCGACTTTTCCTTCCAACTCCAGAAGTAGAAGTTTTTAGCGATGTTTGGAAGCAAAGTTAAACACGATTTTAAATACTGTAATATGAAATTGTTACTAATCACCTAAAAGATTGTGTGGGGCTCACTTTTTCATGACATTTTCCCTCGTTCTGAATTTAGCACAGTTCGTTTTTGCAACATTAAAGAGTAATTTTGAAATCAAAACAATTTCATGATTATATTGATTTAAACTGCTTACAGTAATAATTACTGTAAAAACATAGCTTTTTACAGTTCGACGAGATCAACAAATGTGTGTGTGACCAATAATTTAACTCAATTTTCTCGTCAAGGGCTGAACCGATTTCCTACTTCTAAGATTTAAATGAAAGGTCTTGAGATCCCATAAAAACGTTTTGTTTTATAATTAAATCCGACTTCCGGCTCAGGAGATACAGTATTTTAAATAAACTTTCCACAGTTATATCGATTTTCGATTCAAGAAGGTACCCAAGAATAGTATTCGGAACGCACTGCGATTTCACTGATTTTCAAAATCTCCGAACGGATCAGGGTCATTTCGCCGAAAGCAATTTCGCCTAAAGCCGTTTCGCCGAAAGCCGCTTCGCCGAAAGCCATTTCGCTGAAAGCCATTTCGCCGAAAGGGTCGTTTCGACGAATCCTGAAATCGTCTTAAAATCGTAATTGGATTAGATTTTAAATAAAGACAAATGAAAGATGACAGTGTTAACGCCCGTTTTATTGACCTACAATTGTACTTCTTGAATAAAGATTGATCCATGAACCTCAGAACGGAGTTCCCAAGCAAACTTGTTGACTATTAGCTACTAAGCATCAAAGCAATTGCATAGGTGTATCTACCAGGGAAATGTATGTGGTATTTTCCGTTTATTAAGTGATAATGAAAAAATATCTAACGCGGCTACGCCACATCGTTTTAGTTCATGTGCTGTCCGACCTCGCTCGGACCTAACTAAAGCAACGAAGCCTAGGTTTGAGTAGACTGGACACACGAGTCGGTTACAGGTTTGTATACAAGAGGCCGCCGCTTCCGATGGCGGGTTGGCGGCCGACTCAACTGGCGTCGCTTTAGCGGCTTTGCGCCGGCGATCCATCTTGGCTTTAGTTATGTGGCTGTGCCACAAAAAAAATGTACAAAACATGAAATGCGAAGATTACCTATTCGAAATTATCAACGGTACCAAAAAATTACTTGAAATGATATTAAATATTTTTTAGTGAACAGATTGCTACACTCTTAGACAAAATGAAATTTACGCTTGACGTAAATTCAAGTATGCCGTAATTTCTTCCGTGATGACACAATATTACATCTACTAACATATAAATATAAATTTTGCGTCTGTATCGATGTAAACTTCAGTTAAATTAACTGTGAAGTTAATGATATGACTTATCTTTACATGCTGGCCCTTATTACCAGTATCACTACACGGTGACATCGAAGTGAAGTGATTGTATCCTTATTACGGATGTCACTACAGTGAAAATAGCGAAAAGTTCATCCAAAGTGACTACTTGGATGAATTATCACTTCGGGCTACGTGGATTTTTTTCAGTGCAATTTTCAAAGGTGAAGAGCAAGCATGCAAAATGGAGCAAGTTAAAAATTTAATTTTTATTATTTTTTATAAACTGTTGTTTCGACTTAGAAAGAAAAAGACCAATAAACGACAATTTGCCGTCCTTGTGGCATTTATGGAGGAGCATCCCGATATAGCCAAAGGAAGCAGATTTTCGAATTCGAGGGAATCGGTTTCTAGTCTTTGGTGGACGATAACGGAGTCGTTGAATGAGTTGGGGCCTCCAATTCGTTCCGTTGCAGCCTGGCAGAAGGTATACAGGATTGAAGTTTTAATTATTCGTTCATTTGATTTTTATTTTAGAATGTATTTCCTTTCTTTGTTATGTGTTCACTGATTTTGTATTTTTGGTTTGGACCGATAAAACACTTGAAATAAAAAAGAAGTTGCAGTACAACAAAAACGAAATAACGGCCACTGGTGGTGGGCCAAATACGTTACATTCATTTAACGATTTAGAAGAGACCATCATTCCTCTGCTTTCATTGGAGAGAGCAGTTAACCACAGTGGTAAAATATTATTCAATTTCTAACATTCTAAAAGTGTTTTTCTTACTAATAACAAGCGCAGTTTTCGGCACGCCATCGTCTAGCACATATAGGAATGACGAAGAAATAATAGTATCGCTAGAAGTAACTGAAGACGAACCAGAACATAGTGCGGCCCATGTTGAAAAAAATCATTTATAAAAAACTGTGACCAAGCTATATCAAAGCGCAATTTCCGAAAGGCTTTGCTAGAAAGGCAAACAGGCGATCTCGGCGAAATAGAAAGACATGTTGCTGATTGTGCTCGATATTAGCGTAAGTCATACGAGTTACAAAAAGAACGGTTTGCGCTGGAATTGGAAAAATTCCAATTTAAAAAACAAGTGGTGCCGGAAAGGCAGCGATTTAAAAATCAACAATTAGAATTTAATATGCTACTTCTGGAACATGAACGTCAAAAGCTTGATAACGATAACAATAAAAGTAAATAAATGCTAAATATCGAACAATCTTATTTTGAAGACTGATGAATTGATGAACTTATTTAATTATTTTAACAATTCATAATCCTTACAAAGCCTTGGAACAATCTTGAATTATTGTCATCAATTTAACCATTTCATAAAGGCACTCAGATCAGATCATAACAGTTTCAGCAATCCGGTTAGATTGTGCCTTAAATTTAAAACGTTATTATTTACAAAACTAATTGGAGTATTTACCACATGATACAGCATAAATAAGATTTGTTCTACATGTTTGTATGTAATTTGGCTTAGATCGAAATTTTAGTTATAACTCATATTTGAACGAACTGTTTTGTATTTGTATAGCAGATACTACTATGTCTGTTAGTAAAGTCAGGGCCGTCGTAAGAAAATTTGGGTCGGGGGATGGTGGAATATTACTACCATCCCCCGACCCAAACTTTCTTACGACGGCCCTGACTTTACTAACACACATAGTAGTATCTGCTATACAAATATAACAATTTAAAATTGTTATCTATGTTAGATACGAGGTCTGTTAAAAAAATTCCCGGAATTTTTTAATTGCGCGCGTCTGGAGAGTCCGGTGGTCAAAGTTTTTTTTTATTGTGTTGGTACATATGTCCCTAATGTATGGTGAAATTTTCAGCTGTATTCATTGTTTACATTGTGTCTTGTAGCGGCTGGTGTAGACGTGATTTTTTGAGCTCGGCGATTTTTGTTAGTTTAAACAATGGAAGAATTGAAGAGTCAAAGAATTTGTATTAAATTTTGCGTGAAAAATGAAATAAAGTGTAACCAAGTGTGCGAAATGTTACAGAGAGCCTACGGTGAGTCTGCTATGAAAAAAACAAGTGTTTACGAGTGGTATAAGCGTTTCCAAGATGGCCGCGAAGACGTTGAAGACGACGAACGCTCCGGTCGACCCAGCACGTCAATAATCGATGAAAATGTGGGAAAAGTGGAAAAAATGATTATGGATGATCGCCGAATCACTATTAGAGAAGTTGCTGATGAAGTTGGCATATCAGTTGGCTCATGCCATCATATTTTTTCAAATGTTTTGGGCATGAAACGAGTGGCAGCAAAATTCGTTCCAAAACTGCTGAATTTTGATCAAATTTTTTGGCTGAAAACAAGACTTTAATCATGCCCCAACCTCCTTATTCACCAGATATCGCTCCGTGTGATTTTTTCCTGTTCCCAAAGTTGAAGAGACCCATGAAAGGACAGCGTTTTTCATCGATTGAAGAGATAAAGGCAGAATCGCTGAGAGTGCTACAGAGCATTACAAAAAGTGACTATCAGAGGTGTTTCGAAGACTGGAAAAAACGCTGGCATAAGTGTATTATATCTAGGGGGGATTACTTTGAAGGGGACCATATAGATGTAGACGAATAAATAAATATTTTTTTAGAAAAATGAGAATTTCGGGTACTTTTTGAACAGACCTCGTATGTGCAGAAAGATTTTTAAGCATACTAAAATTATTAGCCCGGATTGGTGGTTCAATGCATAGGACACTGGTCTTACATACCAGTTGTCGTATGTTCAAGCCTCGACCTGGAAGGATACATAGTGTCAGTAGGATCGTGGCACTAGCCATGCAATGATTCTGTACACTATGAATCGGCTGTGAAGTCTGTTGAAACAGAGACGCCAAATTCCACGAAAGGAATGTAATGCCAGGACTTTAAAATCGTCTGTGCAACTTACCAATGGTAAGTTTCACAAAACTCCCGAAATAATGTTCGTAGAGCAACTTTGAATGTTGAGTGTGAGAAAATGGATACCAAGACACCTATATCGAAAAGCAATGAGACTTCTTTTACTCAAAGTTCAAGTAATCCTAGTACTTCGAAAACAGACACAAAGAACAATCAAACACTTCCATCAACTGAACTATCAACCGCTACCAACATACAACAAACTGATCCTTACAACGACGATGCTAATCACAACAACAGTTGGTGTAATAGTACCTTTCTCATTAACATTTTATGAGAAATCGATGTTTCATAATGGACATTTTTGATAACGGTTTCCGGAATCGGAATTAGAAGACTGGATTCAATGGAAATATTTTAGAATCAAAAATCTCAGGCATTTGATTCAAGAACGAAATATTTGCACGCATTTGAATCAAATAAATTTTAGATTTGATTCAATGAAATTTTGAAACTTGTATACAAATCCTAATATATTTTAATCTAATATGCATTGCCACACTAAATTTGATTCAAAAAGAGTTTTATTTGATTCAAATTTTAATTCGAAAATAGTTTTATTTGATTCAAACAATGGTTCAACCGGTACTTTGAAAAAAAAAATCGTTTTTTACATAAAACTTTGCATAACTCGGAAAGTAATAATAAAATCTGGAAACATAAACAATAGCGTAAATACTTCTTGAAAAACCAGCCATCTAGCCATCTCTTAACCGTGCACACACATAGATAATTGCTCAGCTCGTCGAGTTGAATTGATTGGTATATGACAGTCGGCTGTCCGGGCCTCGGTTCAAGAGTCTGTTTTCACAGTGATTGCATAAACTTTCTATATGAGAAGGGCAAAAAGTCAACCATTCAACTGTAAAGAAGATCAATGAAATTGCCACATGTATGTTATAACTAACTCGAATGGAATGGTCAAGGTCTTCAATAAAAAAGGCTCAACGTGAAGATGTGTAAAAGCGCAAAGTTGTTTTACAAACTTGATTTTTCACAAAATATTGTTCATAATTTCTTCTCGAATTTCATCTGCATCACGTTCATTTTCTTCCACACCATACATTTCTGCACCATGCTCTCCATTTGATAAATCTAGCTGGTCGTAATCCATTTTATACTTCATTCGCAAGTTATGTAAAGCTACACAAACGTTGATTTTTTTGTTGCTTTTTCAGGTTTGTAATGTAGCTGTCTTGCTCCAAAAATGCATCGGAAGGTATTTTTGACTACTCCAATTGATCTTTCTACAGTAATTCTAGTTTTGGAATGAATTTCGTTGAACCTTGTTTGCCGTTCAGTATTATCTCCTCCTATACGGAAAGGTGTGATTAGAAACGGTGTTGAAGGATAACCAGCATCAAGGATGGCTTTTATCGTATCAAATAATGCTCACTAGCAACTCTTCCACGATTAAATCAGTGCCATCAAAGAGAATCGGAAATCATCGCAAAAACAAAAAAACCGGCATGGTACATTTAACATAGAATAGACACTAGTGCGAGAGCGAATTTCTCTCGGTGAACCGTCTGAGAATCAACGGCTAGCACGCTGCTGTGGGGATTCTCTCTGAAGCAACAAACGGTCGCTTATTCTCGTTTCGCGATCCGATTCTGTATGGGCAGTGGATAATTGCGATAGAATCATTTTATTATTGCCGCTTATTCTAACTATGTGCTTATAACCTTTGTATAATTTGTGTCTATGAAAATGTATGTGAATGCTCCACACAAGGGTTTTCAAATATTGCAACCTAGTATGAGAATCATCAAGGCGAATCATCGATTCGATTTTCTGCGAGAATTTTCAACTTGCGATTCTCTCTTGGTAAATTCCACACAGCGGCGATAATTATCAGACTGAAATTTTTTTTAAGGGCCATTAAATACTCAGAGTATGAAGTGGAGCGAAGAAATGTAGAAAAATTCTCTCGAGGTTCATGCAATGAGAGACTCGAATTCTTGTAGCATCTTCTACCGGATTGAAAATGTTGTATACAATATAGATAAAAATCGAGCAGCTTCTGTCAAATTTTCAGCAATCACCAACACTGAGTCCAGCATCACCTAGGATGAAAATGAAATCGTTATAAATTACTAGCTAATCCGGAAAGCTTAAGAATCTACAAAGTGCATTCATTAGAAGAATTTCAACCGTTTCAATTCAATCGATAACTCTGTTCTTAACAAGTAACCAGGAGTTTCTTTCTCCGTTTTCGTATCTTTATCTCAATAATTGATTTAACGAACTGGCGCTGCAAACGAACGAGTCGTGGCATGTACCTGGATGATTGGCATCGATATATCGAATGATCAGATTGTGATCGCAAACCTGTAACAATAAATTAGTATGAGTTGTACAAATGAAATTAAAGTTTTGATCAAGGTTTACCAACATAACATTCAAACTGTAAAAACCTTTACGATTGTAGAACAAATGTTTATCACAAACAGGAGGAACAATTTTGACATGTGTTCCATCTATACAACCGATTACTCCTGGAAATCCAGTTTTTTCGAAGAAACCTATTTTGATCTTATTTATTTCACCATCACCTGATGGGAACTGTATTTCGACGGGGCATATTTCATTTTCGATTATTTCCAATCCAATGTAACGATCATTTCCTACACCTTTCTGGTAGTTTCCTTCGGCGAAAAATCTCAATGAAGCTGCGAGGATGATCATTGGAGGAACTGATGTAGACAGTTGAACTGGGATAATTTTTGCATCAATCACACCCAAGAAGATATTTGAATATTTCTTTTGAAACTCGAAAGAACTGCCTGAACCTAGAGAATACGTATACAATACGGTTTCACAATCACACGTAAAGTCCAAATACTTACGATTTCTCCGTTTGATCCAGTGGATTTGTCTACGTTCTAATGCCAAGCAGGTGTATATTTCCTCGTCTTCACTATCTGTATCGAACCACAATTCTAATCTCATTTTTACTTCGTCTATTAAATCAAAACAAACCACCAGCGCGATTTTGGACGTCACGCGAAATGAACAGGGTTACTTTGATTGGAACGTCGGCTCACTATCACTTCACGGTGTTCATTTTGATCACTTCACTGTTCGTGATACTGATAATAGGAAAAATCAAGTGAAGTGACATGTAAGTGAAGTGAATGTGAAAGTGGAAGTGATAACGGTAATAAGGGCCGCTATGTATTGTGAATGTAAGGGAATCGCGATGCTCCTTTTATGTGCATCTAAGAAGATGCAACATTTTTTAAGTGTGTAGTGTTGAACAATGTTCCTGGCGTTTTTAATGGTCTATCCGAACAAAAATTAGATAACAATGCAGTAAACAGTCATTGTAATGTACTAGCAAAATTAAGTTTTGATTATTTTTTAAAGCTTCGCATGGAATAACTCGCAAGAAAGTTTCACTGTGCGAAACAATCAATGCTAAGATGTTCTTTAACATATGTTTATCCAAAGCATAATAACGCCCATTTGCAATGTAATAAATCGTTTTGACAGACCCGGGAAAATATTTGTAACGCTTGAGAATAATGGAATATGACAAGTTATTTCCCGGTTGGTTTATTCAAAATGTTCTGAACGTTGTAATTATCCACCGATTGCCCGAAATGTTGACTACAACCGTACTTGCTAGAGTCCCGTATCCACCATTGCAATCGGAAAGATTTTCAATAGTTGCCGAAATCCATCATCAAAATTTCTCCCATCTGTCAACAGCTTTTCCAAACGAGAAAAAATAAATTCAGATATTTTTAATATTAAACAAGCAGCTTGGATTGTCCGTCGAACTTATTTAGAAAAGTCACTTCCAAATAGCTACTCAATTCGAATGACTTTCCATAGCTTGTTTTGTGACCTGTTGACTGAAAAAAATTGAAGCTATCTCAACAGAAATAACCATTCGAAATTAATACCAAATTCTTAGCTGTAAATCGCAACTCGCCAAAGCGCTACCCAAAATTATTTACTTTCGAGACATCAACATTCAACCACTCCTGAACTAATCGCATTACAACAATCACCGAAGTGAAGAATCCAGTGAAACCCCAGTGTTGTGAAGTGAAATTTCCCGTTCCAAATCGAATTCCGTGACAAATTCAACCTGAGTAAGTACAAATTCTACTGCAAATATTAAAGTTCATCAAACCTCCAGCAAACTGGTTTAAATTTTTGCCACAAATGTAGCAGCACAAGCTAGTCCAGCTACAACGAAAGAAAGAAAAGTTCTATTTTTATTTCCATCGAACGAGAAGAGCATCGTCGTCGTAGCATAAGGCACGGAAACGGTAAGCCACGCAAAAATGCTTCTGCTGCCTCTCCACGGAAGAAGACACACTCTTCCTCGGTGGCGGCGGCGGCGGCACTGGCAAGTGCTCTATGTTCCATAATATACACACACCCGCCGCCGCCGCCACCGCACAGAACATTCGTACGCTCGTACATTGATGACCCAGGCCAGGGGTTTCTAGCGGCCCTTACACGTGACAATATTATTGTCAATCCAAAGTATTGTCAATACCGTCAATCCAATTGACTTGGTAACTTGAGTCCGCATTTTTCGAACAAATCATGCGTTTGAAGCTTCAAATATTGCAACTGAACATTGAAACATTGAGAGAAGAGTTCATTGCACATATTTGACAGTTTCTTCTCTGGAGAGAAAGTATTGTCGGATTGATGAGCAGTTTTGATTTTTTGACAATATTTTCGTCAATCCAATGAAGTTTCCATTACACGATCAAAAGTATTGTCAATACTCCTTGTATTGACAATAATATTGTCTCGTGTAA
Source organism: Malaya genurostris (assembly GCF_030247185.1). Lineage (NCBI taxonomy): Eukaryota > Metazoa > Arthropoda > Insecta > Diptera > Culicidae > Malaya > Malaya genurostris. The sequence continues at coordinate 27,029,753 of NC_080571.1, read as the reverse complement.
GGGCAGCTTCTGGTTTCTGGTCCGGTCTGGATATTGAGAAACAGAGGAAGCAGAGAGAGAGAGAGTGAGTGAGTGCGATATCATTCAAACCCCCTCTGGCGATGTACAGATACAAGTAGGAAAAAGGGCAAAAGAGAGCCCGCGTGTCCGCTAGAACGAGAAAGAGATGGTGGTGGTGACCGTAATAAAAAAAAACCGCATTCACAACGCCGAACGGGGAGGGTAGAGAAATTAACTAAACATGTATAATATATACTACACGAACGAGCCTCTGTGTACGAAGAGATAATCGACTCGGTTGGAGAGTACATTGTCGCATTCATCCAGCGCTTTGCTGTGACCACTAGAATCGGACACTGGACAAAGACGACGACGACGACGACAACAGCAGGACACCGAATGAATGCGACTGTGTGTGTTAGTATGAATATAAGAGTGACAAAATTACACGCGCGCAGGAAAAAGATCCACTCCCTCCGAAACAGAATGTCACTCGGTTTTGCGATATTGTCTCTGGCTTATATGGATTTCCAGATAAATATAAACATAACCGGACTGCGACTGTGCTACAAACAACGATGGATCGCGGTGCGATTGTGTGAGTGTGTCACACAATAATATAGCAAGCTAACGACAGCCCACCGAATTGTCACTTGACGGTGTCCTTTTTAGCCAGTAACGAACGGGGTGACACAACACGGAACGATGTCGCACAGCCAATGTGTCACCGCGCGCTAGTGTAGGTATCGCACCCCACCACTGTCCTACTGTCGCGCGACTGTATAGGTGTCGCTCAACCCAATAGGTTCGATTGCATCAATAGCTTCCCCCACCTCTTTATTTCATTTTTTTTTCTCGGTTTTTGCTTACTCGCTCCATACACACCTCGGTTGTTGTACCTTCGTAGCAGTAGCTGGCATTCTGTCAACATTATTATGTTGTTTTTTATGCTTCAACTCTGTGCACGCTATTCCACACACTCGCTCTCTCGTCGTTCCAAGTTCCAAGTCCCAAGATCCTACTGAGTTAATAGAGACGAGAAGACTGTGTGTGTGTGTGTGTGTGTGTGTGGGTGCCGTAGAACATCCGTAGCTCCCTCGCCACCTTCCCTACGAATTTTACGCTCGCTAGCTTGCTCTCTCAACCGTACTGCGAGGTCTCCGTCCACCCGGTTTTGTGGGTGTGAGTGTCTGTAGCACAGGCTTATCGCACTTGTTTCTCTCGCTGTGTGTGGCTGTGTGGGTTTGCAACCAGCGCAGCGACACCTGACTTGGCTCTCTTCGTCACATCCGAAAGTTCAACAGTATTATTGAACCCGTCTTACCAGTGAGACACACACGGGGCCTTCTCTCCCGAGTCAGACGGTTTTTGAGTGGTTTCGGACTGAAGTAAAAAAGAAAAAAAAAGTAGCCAAGTGCGGTTGTACAAAACCGCAAGACCAGAAGGAACACAACAATCGCCGAAGAACGGTCACACTACCACCCCACACGCGTGTTCTCTCCGTGATTCCGGGATTCGCTCACCAGCCCATCCGCGCGGTGCAGCAGCAAACAGCAGCAGGGGTTGGCAGTGCGCTTCGGGCCGATATTAGTTTTATTGTGTATTTCGTTGTACTGTTGATCGTACACACGCGTATCGCAGCAGTAGCACCCGTAGTGACCGCGGCAATAGAAAAGTAGGCGAAGTAGCCTTTAGTGTACACACGGAGAGCGCCGCGGACGGAGTTTCTGAGGACCGAGGACCGAGCAAAGCCGGACTACAAACAACAACAACAACAAAAAAAACACGTAAATTAAAGTTGATCGATCGTAGTAGGCGGTGCGCGGCCGTAGTAACAACGAATTCGCGAAGAAACAAAAAAAGAACCATCCAAGGAACCAAATAAAGTGTCGCCAAACTGTGGCGCGCGTGGGTGTGTGTGCTTTAACCGGAGAAAAGGAGTTTCGGTTTCGTTTTCTGTCTCTGACAAGCGTGATACGGTGCGACAGAGAGTTATCAGAAAAAAAATAGAAAAAAAGTGAAGCAAGACAACGCGCTCGACAACTCAAAGGCACCCGAAACGAGCTGGTGACCGAAGCAGTAGTGATAGCAACGACAAGTTCTGAATAATATACCTCTATTGATTTTGACCGAGACCGAGTGTGGAAGTGGATTGTTGTGGATATACATACATACACACAGCAGCAGCAGCGGTGCCCAAGTGGTTGTGCGGTTCCTTCCTTCCTTTCTTCCTTCCGGCAGCCAAAACCGAATAAAATAGAGCAAAGTTTAAGGCAGTTGTTCTTTGATTTGATTTTATTTTTTGCCGTTTGTTTTCGTTAACGAAGGAATCGGCCGGTGATTGCCCAGCATAGTTCGATCAAGTGAAACTAAGATACAGACGTGGACAGTTCGTGCTAGTTCGTGGAAACAACCTCTGAATCCGGTGTGGATCCCGGGTTCCGAGTTTATCGTAGTCTGCTACTGTTCCAGGCAGTTGAATAGCTGAAAAGGTAGGTGGATTTTTTGTTGTTGAGATTGTGCAAAATCTACCAACGAACTACTGATCGTGTGACGGGTGACTAGAAGAAAAATATATTCAGAGTCAAGCTCCGGTTCCAGAGTTACGCGTTGATGGGTGCGATCGGTTCGGAGATGCACCTTTGAGTTATGACTCAAAAACTTAGGCAGACCGTTTTACTCGATATACCCTCTTTATTTTCTGGTGCTAAAGATAAAAATATTTTGTAAATTTTTATCAATTTTCATGTAAATATTTGGAGAAGTCGATTGAATGGAAAGTTACACTGCAGTGTTTCATTTTTACATATACTTTAAAAGTAAACTGTGCGTCAGCACCCGTAGTGCTTACCCGTAGCCGGTTCGGATAGTAAATGGCAAACGACCTTTGCCTTTACTTTCTGATATATCAGAGACTCGGATGACTCGTATCGCTAAGATGCCTAAGTTCGACTCCTCTGGTAGAAGGTAAAAGTTTAGATACGAGAAGCCTTCTGCTTACTTAAATGACCCTTGTCACGTCTCACTTTTCCGCACTTTATTCTTCACATCCTTGCTCTTCCTTGAGTACTATGGCTCTATAATTTCATATTCTTTCTCTTCTTATAATCTCTAGTTAATTTGATATCGTTAAAAACCGAAAAAAAAGTAAAAATTACTGACTGACCAGAAGTCATAAATAAAAAAGTAAAAAATTTAAAAGTAAAACTAACCGTTTTATTGGGGCGCCTTTTCAAAATTTACCTTGTTCAAGAATGGATAGAACTTGATCGTAAAAATCTCCTGTTGTACTTAACCAAACAACATATTTTTTTCTAGAAACTCTCAAAAATATGATCAGGAATTTGAGATTAAATTTTCAATAATGTGAGATAACCATAAATAACTGAGAACCAAAGTTTTCTAAAACTTTCGAAAAACAATGAGGAAAACTCATCATGCTTGCTTGTGTTTTTCGCACCGGAGGACGGTTGCGGAAGTAGTTTCAGTGTCGGTGTTCGACTAGACTACTCGTCAAAACTATGGTTAAAAATCGATCTTACCTTCTTATCGTTAGATGGGACTGGAACTCGTAGTGGGAACCTTCAACCAGCAGCAACAGACCTCATGCGAGATATAAAGCCTTATTTGGGTTGGATTCTGAAACTGAATTCTAATACTGAATTCTGGAACTGAATTCAGAACCTTGGTTCTGGTCCAACTGAATTCTGAATTTAAAATTTCGAATTCGATTTCAGGTGTCGGTTTCAGAATTTAGTTCCAGAATGTTGGTCTAAAAGTTGAGATTATGACTCTGGTACTGAATCCGAATTCTGAAACTAGACTCTTGGAACTGAATTCAGTACCATAAGTTAAGTTCGGAATTCGTTTCTCGAATTCAGATTCAGGAATTTACCCTCAGAATTCTGGAACAAAAATCTCAGATCTGAACTCTAAACCAGAATTAATACCTAAATTCAGTATCAGAGTTCATTTCCCAAACTCAGGTTAAGAGTTCAGAACCATGCTGGAATCGAACTCGGAATTCTGTTTTTGCATCAAGATTTTTGAACTGAACTCACGTTTCTGAATTCAGTTCTAGCATTAAATTCGAAAGCTGGATTCTGAAACTAGACTGGATTCAGCGCCATAATTTGAGTTCGGATTTCGTTTCCCGAATTCAGATTCAGTAATTTACCCTCAAAATTCTGGAACAAAATACAAGATTCTGAAACGAAATACAAGATTCTGGAACAGAATTTTAGATCTGAACCAGAATTAATACCTAAATTCAGTATCAGAATTCATTTTCAGAATTCACGTTCAGAATTCAGAACCATGCTGGAATTGATGAGCTCGTAATGTTGGTTTTAAAAACAACCGATTTTGGAACCAAATTCACGTTTCTGAATTCAGTTCTAACATGAAATTCGGAGGCTAGATTCTGAAAATGAGTTTTAACTCATTCAGTTTGCAACTGAATTCGAAGCCAACCGCAGGTTCCGAACTTAGAACCTAAATCCAGTTTCAGTTCCTTGTGGCAAAAATTACTTAATAGTTGAAAAAAGTCGAATAAATTTCTCAAGTCGGTTCTTTTTAGTTTTAGTTTTCAGAGTTCAGAACCATGCTGGAATTGAACTCGGTTTTGGAACAAGAACCGAATTCACGTTTCTGAATTCAGTTCTAACATTAAATTCGGAGGCTGAATTCTGAAAATGAGTTTCAACTCATTCAGTCTGCAACTGAATTCGAAGCCAGCCCCAGGTTCCGAATTTTTTGCACTAGAATCCAGTTTCAGTTCCTGGTGGCAAAAAGTACTCAACAGTTGAAAAAAGTCGAATAAATTTCTTTAGTAGTTTCTTTTTAGTTTTAGTTTTCAGAGTTCAAAGCTGAAATTGAACTCGGAATTCTGCTTTTGCATCAAGATTTTGAAACTGAATTCACGTTTCTGAATTCAGTTCTAACATTAAATTCGGAAGCTGGATTCTGAAAATGAGTTGTGAGCTCTGCAACTGAATTCGGAGCAAGCCTCAGGTTCCGAATTTTTTTCCTTAAATCCAGTTTCAGTTCCTGGTAGCAAAAAGTACTCAACAGTTGAAAAAAACCGAATAAATTTCTCTAGTAGATCCTTTTTAGTTTGACTTTTCAGAGTTCAGAACCATGCTGGAATTGAACTCGGAATTCTGCTTTTGCATCAAGATTTTAGAACTGAATTCAGTTCTAACATTAAATTCAGAAGCTGGATTCTGATAATGAGTTGTGAATTCTGCAACTGAATTCCCCAGGTTGAGAAATTTTGTGCTTAAATCCAGTTTTAGTTTCTGGTTTCTCAAGTCGGTTCTTTTTCCCAAAAAAGCTATCGGAAATTTTCTTTCACTAAGTATGTAAATCTACAGAAAACAACAATAACATTGTTTGTTGTATTGTTTTGCTCTATTTGTGTGGTAGAATAGATTGGTCGTCAATGACTCATATTTTAGTAAAGCAGCACCTATACAATTCGAAAAGCGAAGCAGTAAAAGTTGCAGAATTCACACAATCAATCATCTAGCTAACGATTATTGATATTCAGAAGAGTGCAAGAAATATATCTGTTTTTTAATTGTTTCGTTTTATTGGCGACTGTAACTATTTATGGTCTTTCGTCTAAATATATCTGTGATATTCGTATTCACATCCCCTCCAGTTATGTCTCTGACATGACCCACCCTCCCTTTTTTTCTAATGTCGTTTTCGCTTGATTCTAAACCTAACCCAGTTTCCACTCTAACTGCTGTTAAACCGTTTGTTTGAAGCTAGTTTCGAAACGTTGAAACTACGTTGTTAATCTGAAAATCGAGCTTGTTTCGTACCTATTTTTCTCAGTAGCAAGGATTCAGTTCCTGAATACAATTACAGTTCCAAGTTCCGAACTCAGATCCAAATACAATCATTCAGATCCAGAATCAAACATTCAGATACAGATTTCAGTTTCAAAAGAAGAAAGGGGGAAAAGGGAATTTGTATCAAAGAGATTTATTAATCAGTTGTTTTCACAGCCTACATCTACAGTTTTCGCAAACAATTTTTACGATGTCTTTTCTTTCCTTTGGTATTAGCAAATCGAATTTTGCTTAGAAATTGTTCATGCATTTTTCTCAATGTTTTTAATGGGGCCTTTTTGTGTATTGAATGAATTGACGCCTTTTCTATTTTTTTTTGTAAGTTGATAAGCTTTGGATCGTGATTTTGTTAACATATCATAATATTTTCTCTACACCATCGGTGATAAGCAATTTGTGATAGAATTTCCAGTAGTAAAACATAAGCACAAATATTTAGAAATTAGTTTTCTGAACCGTTTGACAAAAATCCAGGTCGTCCAATTATCTAGAAATCTGAAATTCAGTCAATGAAATCCAAAACCTGTTTTTTTTTTTTAATTTCTAGAAAACAGATCTAAAATTCAGCTCATCGTCCAGAATCCAAAGCCACATTTCTTTAACTGAACCCAAAATTCAGAACATGGTTCTGCGCCTGGATTTTGGAACCGAAATCTGGGTTGTGATTCCAGACCTGGACACAGGGACAAAAATTTCGGCTTGAATCTGAATTTTGAAACTGAATTCAGGAACTGAATTCAGGAACTGAAATTGAGGTTCAGACCGAAACTCGGTTCCAAAATTCAGATTTTGAAATCAGGTTCAGAATTCTGAAACTGGTTCCTGAGTTTGAAGTTCTGGAGCATCAGACCAAAATTCAGGATCAAACTTAAAATCCAATATTCAGTTGTATTTCTAAATTTCAGTTCCAAAATGCATTCCAGAATCCAAGTTCAGAATGCAGGTGTATAATTTGATTCCAAAATTCAGTTTCACAGTTCTAGAAGTGTAACTGAATACAGGAACTAGAATCCGAAATCCACTGAACTGAACTAAAATTCAGCTGCAGAATCCGGGTCCTGAGTTCAAAGTTACCAAATTCAGTTGCAGAACACGTTTAACAATTACCAAACATTACCCACCAGCCTTTTTTTGTTTTGAGAAGAAACCGCTCTTTGGCAAGCTCTTCCAGAAGCTACCCAAAATTAGGTCGTTATTTACTCAAATTTTGACTTGATCGGGAATAATAGGTAGCAATCTTTACCAAAGTTGCCATGACAACACTTTGGATAACCTTACAGTTACAAATCATATGAAGTTGAATTCCTCAATCAGAACTCTTTCGGATTCGAATTCCGAACATAAATTAAGAAACTTAATTCAGTTCCTAAAGCTAGTCAAGAAACCAGTTCCATGCTATTCGTTTCAAATTCTGAAATCACGTTCCCTGGTTCACAAATCAGTACCAAAATTCTTAATTTTTTCCAGTAATTTGTGGTCAATCTAACACTTTTGAAAATTTTATCATAAATTGCTGATCATATTTCTGATGGCATGAGGAAAGAATCACGTTACTGTGTTTAGTACAACTCGTGATATTCTCGATAAAGTTCTACCTACTTTTCCTCATAACGAATTTTGAAAAGGGGCCTCATAGTAATAGCAAAGACTTAATCACGTCAAAAGCGAACTGAATTGTCAGTTTGGCACGTTTTCGTGCATATTTCGAGTTCAATTAGAAATAATTTTTTTGTGTAACTGAAAATATGCATTTAAACATTCAAGTTTTTCCTCCTAAGCTGAAATCCTGAATTCCATTTCTTTAGCTGGAGTGTAATTAAATGGCGTAAGATGCCTAACTTTTACACTAACATACTTCTGAAGTGAGCGAAAATTCAACGACATTCAGAATGTCACTGTCAATCGGTTTGATCGGGCACTTCAGGAAAGAAAGCTCAAGTAAAAATTTAGTGCTCAGTCCGTCTTTGAGACAATGTGGGTGACTATATTTCGCTAAGTTATTAATTCTTTTCGGTGAGAATTGGAACTAATTCTCACCGAAAAAAACCAATAAATCGGTTGCGGTGATTATTTAAAACATGAAAATGTCGCTGACGGTTTTTGACGGTTCGAAAGTGATTTTCAAACACTGGAAAAAAAACTGTGCAAATTTTAGTTCTTTACAATAAATCACCTAAAAAAACTCTCCAGCCTAGAGTAAGAATATTTTGTCAATCGAAAAAAGTATTTTTTGAAATTTCTCTGATGATCCCTGTATTACAATTATTATACTACTTGTAAGTATTTTATTTCCAGTGCAAAATAAACTTTCCGTCCGTCAATTTCTGAATTGAATAGCAGTTTTTTTTTGTGAAATTCAACTACTCGACAAAAAACAACTATCAAAATGTCAAATTTTAATAGTCTTACTGAAGAAACAATTCAGTAAAAACTTTTTTGTTCTTTGCAACGTCCCCGGGAACGCTGGCAAACTTGATTACGATTACGATGATTCCCGCTCTTATCTATTGAAATTGTATTCAGAACATTCACTTGACGCCTTATTTCTTCATTGAATATTCCAAATTGACGATTTCTGATCCGAACTACAGCGAAGACATACGAGGAACAAGTAATTCGTACACGCTTATATTGTATTGCCCCAATCATCTCTGTTCAAATCTCAGTGTTTGATTTTCAATCGAATTTCCAATTAAAATATTCCTTCATTGTGGTGATAGCTTAAAGTTTTGCTGCAAACAAATGTTTTTTTTTTTTGGTTGATATATCCGAATAGTTTTGTGATATTTTGCAGTTCGATTGTTGACAACTAGTCAAAATGTCAAATTTTAACTAAAGTTTGAATTATTTGCAAAATATTTCACAGAAACAATTGAAACCAATTCATTTTAAACTTATTTTGCTTTCCAAAGTCCCGAGGATTCTTGAAAACATGACTACGATAGTGATTATTTCCGCTCTTATCATGGACTTCCAATGGAAACGTTGATTTTCAATCGAATTTTCAGTTAGAATATACTTTAGCCCTGGTAATAGCGCGTATATTCTACTGACAACAAGCGCACGGGAATGGGATTGAAATATAATGCCATTCGGTTGTTGGTAACTCGTTAAAAGCGACTAAAATATTGTCACACAATTAAAACTGCTCATCAATCCGACAATACTTTCTCTGCAGAAAGGAAACTGTTTTTTTTTTCAATTCAGGACGGGTGAATTTAATTCGATTGAAAATTAAATCAAAATTTACTGTTATAGAAGGCTTGTCGGGAATCACAACTAACTGAATAAAATTGACTTGAAAACAAAATGATATTTGGGGAATCGAACTACTGTAAAATGAAAGTCGATAGAACGGTAGACTTTTCTTACGTGTCGTCTTCGACTCATCAAGGCGAAGCTGTTCAAAATGAAACTGCATGCTAGTCTACTAGTAGTTCAATCTGAACCGTGAACTACAATTCTATAACAACAAATTATTTTTGAATCACACAAATAAAGCAAAAAAGCACATTGCTAGGCGAAGATGGCAGTTCAATTTGAACTGCTTTAAGCACTTTAAGCGTAACACATAAAAATATCCAGTGAAATCAGTCCAGGTGATAATTAAAACAACGATTTTGTCCCAAATAAATGTTGTTTTTCGGTACAATCAGGTAAAATCATTTACAAATGTCGAAGCGATTGGTTTAAAAGTTTTAGAATTTTTTGCAAGGAATCGAGATACAATTAGAGTGCAAAATATTACCTATATATTCATAAGATAGTACTTCAAAATAACCTTTCAATACTGGCAAAGCAAAAATTTGCTAAATAGATCCATGAAGATGTTATTTTCTTGATATTTCATTGATGGAATCAAGAAAATAGTATAGTATCTGTTCGATATCACTGTTATAATAATATAATGACTATCCTATTTCATTATTATACCGGTTTATAGGTCGATTTCGAATCGTCCACGTGGCTTGCTATATTTTCTTTGTTAATGCATTGAAACTGACTGTGTTTCTTAGAGTAATATGAGACAAACCTTAATGACTTCCACTCACACAAAAGGATAGTGTGAAAATAAATCAACTCCGGGTTTTTCAAACTAAAGCGTGATTCGAATCAACGTTTTCTTGATACAACCAACAGTTGTTCGAAACAATCAAGCTCTAAAATATAATATAATAATAATATCAGTTTCTTCAGAAAAAAAAACCGGATTATCGGTTCAATGCATAGGGCGCAGGTCTTACAAGCCAGTTGTCGAATCCAAACCTGGAACGATTCTTAGTGTCTGTAGGACCGTAGAATCTGTCATGCAAAGGTTCTGTACGCAAAGAATCGTATTTTCGATTATTTTTATCAGCCTGAAAACGTGCGAAATCAAATCGACAATTGATTTTGCTTTTTCTCACTCAATTCCACCAGATTTTCGAACCAATCCGCTATGGAACTTCTGGTTTTAGGTTGCTTGGAAAAGAACCTTGTTCCGATATAAAACAGTAGTATTCAGGATTGAATCTATTCTGCGTTGGTTTTGACGGAAAACTAATCGTTGAAGGATTCTGAAACAAAGAACGGTTCTCTTCTGACATATCGAATGTACTACAACAATTAAGTGAACAATTCACTTCAAGTTTCATGTTTTACTTATAATACACTTTTTCGTTGCGTAAAACACTTTGACTTTCAAGTAGCTTTTCGGTAACTTTTTCGCCAGGGAAAGGTTATAAAAAAGCAGTTATTAATCATAACTACTGCCTAAGTGAAGAGAATTCACTTGCACTTTCTTGCCACATGACTAGAAATCAAATGAGCATTTTTAAATGATCTATTTGATTCGAAATCGAAATATTGTTCATAATTCATACGCTATGACATTTAGTCACAATTTCCGTAATCATAGCAGGCGTCGAAAATCTGGCTCGACACCAATGGCATTACTCATGAGGCGACGCTTTCAAGCAATATAGCAACACGCTAGATTACCTCCCACATTATCAGTTCGGAATTCCACGATGAATTCAGTGTGAAATCCGAATCGGTTCGGAAATCTGTCGGGATTCGAACGCGAACTAAGTTGTCAATTGTTCGTCTGCGATTTTGCACGTTTTCAAGTTTATTTTTAATTAAATTCGAAATTATTAGCAGCAGAATTTAAATCTTTAAGTTTTTTCTTTCGGAATTCACATTCTGAAGTCAATTCTTCTAAATGGCGTAAGTTGCCTGACTTTCAACACTAACACTTACAGAAAGTTGGAGAAAATTCGATGACATTCAAAATGTCACTGTCAATCGGATTGATCGAGCACTCAGCAACGAACAGTAGAGTGAGAATTCAATACTCGGTCCGTCTTTGAGACAATGTGGATGACTGTTTTTTGACAGTTCGATAGTTATTTGTAGGTACCGAGTTTTAGTTCTTTTTAATAAAACACTTTTGTGCAATTTATTTAAACTATCGGCTAAAGAAAACACTCTAGCATAGAGTAAGAATTGTTTGTGAATCAAAGAAAGTAGTTTTCTGAGATTCCTCTGATGCCAGCTGTATTGCAATTATTATACTAATTGTTATCATGTTATCTCCAGTGCAAACTAAATCGCTGTGAATTTCCGTATGTCAATTTTTTCAATTGAATTGCAGCTTTGGTCCAATTTAACTAGTCGATAAAAAAAACTAACTATTCATATGTCAAACTTTATCCAAAAGTTAGAATTATTCGCAGAAACGGTTCACGGTTTTAGTAAGGAAACAATTCTCAAAACAAAACATTGACCGATCCAAAGTTCTCGGGTGGCTCTAGCAAATTTGGTTACGATTACGAGAAACCAACCATGGTTTTCCGCTCTTATTGAAGACTTTCAATTGTAAGGAAATTGCATTTTAAACACACAGCAAAAAGTTATGAGATTTACAGGTGACGGAAATTCATAAATGACAAAATTCATAGGAACGTAATCTGCAAAACGACTGCATTTTACAATAATGATGTTTACATGTTTTAGCACTTAGAATGCATTATGTTAGTTGTTGTTAGAATTTTGTTAGAATGCATTAAACATAAGTTATATTTACTGTAACATTGAGTCATTATTGACGCTCATATTTGTCGGTCTCAGAAGACGTAAATTTACACGATTTTATGTAGGTGTGCATGCACTTAATTTTTCGAAACGGTTTTGATCCAAAGACGACAGACTAATGGCCGTTTCAGAAATGTTGATTCAGAATGTTGATTTCAATGAAATTTGCTCACAATTCGACATGTCTTTCATCAATCAAAACAATATACTGATAATTTTGCTGCTTTTTGTAACTGACTGTAAAATTGAATTCGATTTGAGTAACGCTAAACTTTAGCAGTCTTTACCGGAGACAAAATTACATGTTGTTACTACAGACTATTGTCACTTGACGTTTTGAGAAAAGTTCAAACGTTCAGAACGTTAACAACCGATGGTTGGAAAAATCCGAACAGTTTACTCGCTGGAAAGAAAATCACGCGTTTTTTTTTTTGATAAACGGCCAATAAGCCATCCATCAACATTCACTTTGAAGAGTAATTTCGAATGACTCGGCACTCGCTGAGTGTAAGTCATAATAGTAAACGGCAGAGAAAAGTTTTCTCTTTCGTCTGGTGTTAAATTTAATTCTCTATCTTTCATAGCTCGCTTGCAATTTCATTCGAAAGTGGAAGATGACAGGATGCTTATTGGCCGTTCTGAAAAAAAATACGCGTGAAATATTGACGAAATGGCAGAAAGTGTCGAATTTGTGATCATATTCTTGTCGATTCGTTGAACCGTACGCTAAATACTTCTAGAATTCACAATACCATTTCCTCGTGCAAAGTCTATAAGCACAATGTAACGATTATCAAACATTGAAAACAAAGCAGGCCACGCTAATCTGAATGTGTTGACATCGCTCGCGAAGCGTCGCTTCCAAGCAATAGACAGCGCGCTAGATAAATGTCTAAAAATCGATAAATTAGAGATCGATTCAATTTGACGACTAGTGCAACAATTTAGAATCAGATGCAACGGTCACCATCACAAATCATCACGACGGCCGGACGTGCAAAATGCCGCTGTCGGATGATCATCGGTCGGGGGATGTGTGTTTGGGAAAGTGTCAATTCCCATTGATTGACGTATCAAGTTTGAAACCCCCGGGTGCACAAATAACAAGCTGCATGTTTTGAGGCGTAACGACGGGGCGATACGGTGCGTCACATGGTGAAATTGCACTCAAGCAAGGCCGTGTGCCGCGCGGGGTGAAATGGCGAACTCGTCGTCGTCGTCGTCGTCGAAGCACTTACAATGCAAACGAACCAGCATGCGAAAAATGGACGAAACACTCGCGGCAACAAAATGTCTAACGAAAGCACGACAAACCGCGCTGCTGCTGCTGCTGCTTCTGTTGCTTCTTCTTCAGATAGGTCAAGCTAATGTCAAGTAGCCCCATCAACTGTGATGCCAACACACACACAACGCAAACCAATACCCGGACTAATCGCGGGGCCGGTGATCGGTCAATGATGGATGATGGCATCCGAACGCATATGTCGCTTTTACTGCTGTTTTAATTGCACCAACAAACGATTGTGTATTGAAAGTATTGTGGCAACAAACCGCCACCGGCCGCGGCGGCTAAACGCTGATAATGCGCTAAAAAAGATGAATGTGTGTTTTGCACAAACAGAGCTGTCAAATTGAAAGTTTATCAGTGCTCCAGTGCACAGCAAAAACAACAACAACAACAAACCAAACAGCAGTTAATATACATGTTATATTAGTTGTCAATCGCTCTCATCCCCGGATCTTGTTACGCGGTACCGACCCTGCCGCCTCCCGCTGTTTCACGGTTTTCCATGGCAACCCGCGAGCGGTATCAAGAGGCCGCCGAGAGTGACATATTTGTTTCAGCTGATTTTTTTTTTGTGCTGCCCATCGTTCCCGGGCTGACTCTCGAACGAAGCGATAAGCGCTGACGCCTCTTTTCAGCTAAAGGGCATCTACAGAAATGACTTATCGCGCTAGATTCGTTCCGACTGAATGAGAACATAAAATATTGTAAATTGGGTTCAGCGGATTATCAAGCTGCTAGGCAGCAATAGTTGTCCGAGCGACCGACGGTTCGCTGGTGACAGTTCGAAGATCTTCATGAGTAGCACATGTGGCGGCTGGATGTCAAACGGGCGGTTGGTTATCTGTTTGCAATCGGCACAAAGCAACCGATTGTTCGGTGCGGTGTCGGACCGAGTTCGATTTGCCGCACTATCACCGCCCGATCTAGATCACAGGCAAGCCAACTGACCAACCCGTCGTAGTGTGCCGGAAATCAATCAAAGCAAAGCGCCCCGGGGGCCAATGTGCGATCTCAATGACACTTGAGCTAGATACGATCGGCGGCGGCGACGACGACGGCGATCAATATTGTCATTGTCCAAGCCGCCGTGCAGTCATAATTACAGACTCGCGCGTCGCAGAATTGCTGCTCACACCTTTCCCGTTGAGCCTGCGAGTGTGATTGCGACCTCGCCGCATTGTCGCCGCAATTAGCGCCCGGTTCCATTTGCCGTGATCGTGTGAGGGTGTGACACTTGCGGAAAAGGCAAAATTAAATTACAGCTTCGACCAAAAAAAAAAACAGACAGAAGAAAAGGAATCGAAGCAGGCCTGGGAGGTCCACATCTGACAGCTGACGGTGACGTTTGACGTTTTCGTGCGTTGCCAGCCAGCATCAGAGGGCGAATTAAGTTCCACTTGAGTGTGACCATTTGAAGAGAACGGCTTCAAGTGGCAGGTCTCGTCCGCGCGCTGGTCACGACATTTTCGGGCCACAAGAACCACACCAAGATTTACACGCAAAATGACAACACCCGCACAGGAGAACAGCGTCCAGTGAAGAAAAAAAAAATGTGTGATGTAACGTTGTTTTGATTTGTCACCAAAATGTGTGTGCGCGAGTGTGTTTCAATTGTGTTTATTTATTCTTCGACTTTGTTTGAGTCTTCCCTCCGTTTGGGAGTTTGGTTTGGTAGAGGTTCCGTGCCCGAAGAAACCCGCCAGTGCCCGTCTGTTCCAAAGCTGATTTGTTATTGTTATTACTGCTGATTTGTTATTGTTAGGGATTTTTTTTCTTCCTTCGCTCGGTTGTCACTGTCACTCTGTCGGACAAACCGTCGTCGTCGTCGTCGTTCTGTCAGGTACGGTGTCGAGCGGGGGTAAAGAATGTGTAATGTCATTTTGCTGGACGGTCTGTTGATGAAACGACGATTTGTCGAGGTGCCCCGAACCTAATCGGTTTTGGTTGTTTCAGGATGCTGGGTTTAGTGCTAGTGGAAGCAAGGTGCCTCGTGAGAATCCGGGATCAATGGAAAAGAAAACAAAACCAAGTGTCAAATACGATTTATTTTTCTTGTTCGCAACCACCAAACGCACCTCTCCGTGTACGGCCAAGTGAACGCGAACGCACCGATTTTTCCCTGTGTCATCCAGCTTCCATCTATTTCCTGGGAATCGATCGCCAAGAAGACACTGTCGCCGATCGGTTTCCAAAGCGAACGAAATATGATTTGTCATCGTGGCGGCCGCATGACATTTAATGAAATATCAACCATCATTAGGAACTCGTGGTCCCGCGAGTGTCTTTCCCACCGCACACAGCCCAGTCCGTTGAAGATCGAAAATTTAAACCGCGATCAAGCCGCGATCGGAGACCTCCGCGGAAGTTTTTACGACAAACCGACCCAGACTGACAATCTGTCGCTTAGGTCGCTCTCTGTATTTCTTCTGCACTGTTGATGTTGTTGTTTTTTTTGCCTCTCCTTCCTCTTCAACGCATTTACGATCCATCGTCTTCGCGCCGCATTTGGACAAACTGTGAAATAAAATTAAATGAAACTACCGTGTTTTCGGTTTCGGTGGTGTCTGATGCTCCGTTTTCCTGCTCCGAGTGAGCGGGTGTCAAATGACACCCCGCGGTAGTAGCGAGACGACGACCTTGAACGATGGAATTCCACCTCGAAGTCCCCCCCCCCCCCCCCCCCCCTTCCTATGCGGTCTTCTTACGCAGATCCAACGGTCTCCCATTAAATTGACATTAAACGACGAATAATTGGTTGGTCGTTTTTCGTCGTTTGGTACGATCGCGATCATAGCTATCTAATTTCTGGAACTTCGAAAAAAGAGGTGACACGATTACACTGCGTCACCCTCATCACTCGGACTCCAACCGAACCGAACCGAACCGAAAAAAAAGAAGCAATTCACCGTAAGACGAGTGAAGGTTATTAATATTTTATTGAACGACTCGGCGCGATCGATCAACGATCGTCACCGTCGTCAGAACTCATCTCATCGGGTTCGTTTTTTTTTTTTATTAGCCACCTTCAGGCCGCCGCACTGAAACTGAAGCGAATGACGGCCCGAAATGTGCCGAGAGTGTCGTTTCATTTTTAAGCCTTTTATGACAGTTCCTCCATTGTACCGAGAGCGCAAGAGAAAAACAGACGATTCATCATGAGCCCAAGGTTTCCCGCGAAGTTTGCACCGTCGCCGGCGTGTGTTGTCGTTGTCCCCTTTCGGGAATTGGTGACCAATCATAAAAGGAGACACGGCAAAAGGAAGAAAAATAAATGATTATAACAAAACGTCGGAATTTTTAATTTATAACACACACCTCCCGTCCCGTCCCGGGGAGGCCACTGGACGGCAGGTTCCCAGCTTCTGGATGCCTCGCGTTTCGGGGTTATTTTTTTAGAATAAAGAACAATTCTTAATTCCTGTGGGACTTGTTCTGCTCTAAAGCGCAGCGGCGGCTGCAACCATAAAAAGTGATTTTTATTCCTTTATGGGGGTTGTGGTGTCTCTTCCGCCGTGGCAGCCTCGCCAGGAGACAAAGTTGCACCACAAAGAACCAAAAGAAAAAAAGCTGCGAAAAGAAAGTGCCCGAAAAAAGTCCGAAAGTAATCTGCGTCGGATTGCTACCGACCGACCGGGAATTTTCTGGAAGACGGACGGAAAAAAAACAATCATCAATTACAGCACACTAATAATCAGCATCACCTTTATTATTTCAACTAATTTCAGTACGGGAATGACGGTTCATAAACTTTTTCGGCAAGATGGCGGCCACGATTTGTCATTCGCCGCGTCGCGTCGGTCAATGATGCGCCGCGCCACCCGGAGCCCAAAATTCGTAATCGTCTGCTTATCGCGCGGATTTCATCGAACGGCTTGTCAATCTGACAACACGACAATTAATCTTACGTTTCGGCCGAGGGAGGGAACGGACTGTCACGTTCTGGGCTGGACGGCGGCCATGTTCTACGATTTGTAGAACCCGCGGAAGACACGGACGAAGAACATCGCAAAGCGACACGGGGAAAGACAAGCGTCTTGATTAGTTGTCCGGTTACGGCGATTAGACAATTTATCAAATAATTAAGATTGGCCCATCTGTGAACCGTTTTTTGTTCATCAGACGGGGACGAGTCACGACACGATCGCCTGGAATAGAACATCCGATCCGTTTCGTCTAATATTTTGACACAGTCTAGATTGTGAGGTCCGCACCATTCTCGAAGTGATCTTGAGAATGGCGACGAGATCTTCCTCGATCACGCCTCAAGTGCGCGCGGTTTATTAAATTAACTCCATAATGGTATGCTTCATTAATCTCGAATTAATCGACCGGCGGCGACTGGTGCCGAACCGTCAGTCAACCGCGGCAAAATTGCGAACAACGACAAATGACGCCGTGCGATGTGTGAAAGAAGAAAGGCAAACAACGAAAGGCAAAGCGCCGCTTTTCCGCGAACACCAAATTGAATTTCCTCAATAATAGATTTTTAATAGCCCCACGGACGGCAGTCACAACATTCGATGACACCGATCACATTCAAATCGCTTCATGACTTAATCGAGCGGAACGAATGAGAAAATCACGCTGTCAAAGTGACAGAACCGCGCGCCGGTCCCTTTCTAACGCGTTCACCGGAGCAATTTATTGTCCCTATCGGCTCTAGGCTTTTGCACAAACCTGACGTTCGCATAAATATCCTATTAATTATTTTTTTCTCGGTCTCTCTCTCTCTCTCCTTCTGCGTCCTCTGAGCCTCTGAGTCGTCGATTGCCGTTCGGACATTGTTTGATTACACCTCTGAAAGCGGCTCATTTGTCATAAAACAGAACCGGCTCGTAATTCATTTTTTTTTCGCCTTGTTCCTCTTCCTCTTCCTTTTGCGGGGACGCTCCCGCACCAAGGCCCGATCCGGAATAGGATTAAGTCAACACTGATTGGAATCGTTTACCCTCAGTTCGGAACAAAGTTACGACGCGAAGATCGGGGCTCGGACTGGACCGGAGGGACATTTTTTTTCCCCTGTGATTTATTCTGCCGGTTCATTCTTCCAAGAACCGATAAAAATTGGTCGACGGTTTTCTGAAAATCGAAAGTCCGTCCGGGCCGCCGCCACCGCGGTGCAGTTCTTGTTCTTGTACGGACATCCGATTGCGACACCGATAGTGCTCCCGAGCGGTGGATCGTAAAAATGCACGAAATTGATCGAGTTTTAGTGTCTTTGGCTGCAACGATCCCGGCAGTTAATTTACTCTGGGTGGTGGCTCTTCGCTGATGCTGTCTGGGAAACTAAATTGCAGCAGTCCACCTCGAGGAACTCTGGAATGCTCGTAAATGCAGTTTGAATGTGTTTTGTTGATTGCAAAACGAAACAAAAAAACTCTGCATAAATCACACTGTTCGGCCATGGATCTGCGAACGATTATGGGTCCGTCTGTCCGTTTCCTGTTGTGTCACAACTAGTCTTGTTGACTATTTCTTTCAAATGCTACATCAATTTTCATCACATTTCCGTTGTATTAGAAAAGAACTGTCAAACTGAAACTCCGTGCGACGCTGTCCTACCATGTCAAGCATTCTTATCCATGACAACGCAGACTCTAGGGTCCGGATGGCGTACGTACTTGATTGGCTCCAGCAGCCAGTAGGCCGTACACTTCAAAGTTTGCAGACACACACACACACACACACACACACACACACACACACACACACACACACACACACCACTCCGGCTCCTCTGTTGACTATTTGGAGAATCACTTCATCGTGACGCCAGCAGGACCAAACAACAGCTACAGCAAAAAGTAAAAACTTCATATTTTCTACCAGCTCATCTCTTAAAACATGGATTCCAAGCGCCAGCAACGACGAAAAAACAACAGATGTTTCAATCGCGCGCATGATGACGATGATGGAACGGGTTGACGATCTGCAAAAATAGATGCGATACGATGAGAACAGAATAGAAAAAAAACCTCACAACGGTGAGAAACGGTAAAAAAAAGCTATAGCCGTACCACACGGGCTATAACAAATTGATCCCCAAACAGTCAAACGCTAATGACAAATGATTGATTTGTCCCTCAACTGACTCGCCGCTGCCACTGCCATGCAAGTACATACACACACACACACGCACTCACCGATTGGGCCAGAGTTCGCCAGTCAGCACGGCGAATGATGAGTATCATTCGGCAACCGTAAGTGAAGCAATGACTATTTAAATTAATTAAGTCTCGCATTTGGTAAAGTACTTTACCATACCGATCGATCGCTCGCTCCACGCGGACTAATGTCACGTTCAGAGCGAAAATTACCAACCATCAAATTTGACCGCGATCTCATTTCGGCTGACCCGCACTGTGCGCAGCCACTGTCAAATGTCACTGCCATCTTCTTCGAGCACATGGCAATCGCACTTAATTGGAAATTATTTACGGGTAAAATTAGTAGGCTTTTTTTTCGCAACAGTCCTTTATGGATACGATCTAATTTCTTTTCGAAACGTCGATCAAACCCAAAGGGGGGCAGAGACTGGAAGAAGAGAAAGAGCGAGAGAGAGAGAGAGTGAGCAAAACGTTAACAGTTATGGCCAACAATAGTGCACCCCGAATGTTGCCCGCTTCACAATTAGTAGGCGCACACTAGTCGAGAGCATCGACAGAAAAAAAAATATGGCGGTGAATGATAGATTTTAATAAATGATCATAAATTACCGACGCGCTCGAGCGCTGCTGACATACACTCACTCGCATGCCGAAGAAGCGTCCATTTTTTTTTTCTTTTTCTTCACTCTTACCACGGTGCTGCTCGGTTTTTTTTGCTCCACCGCGATCGCTAATCGCAATCATAACGATCGGGGCTCGTCGTCCACGCGGACAAGCTTCATTCGGTGCACTCTTCAACCGGGGGCCAGCCTAGCCCCGGCCCCAAAAGAAAGGGTAAAATTTATCACTTATCTAATATGTGAAATTAGTTTCTTTTTCCTCCATCTTCTTCCCTTCCCATGCATACCTGCGAGGAAACCCGACTCAAGACGTATCATTTCGAACTAAATACGATATGCACAAAAAAGCGCGTTCAAGCGCGAAAGAAATCTCGCTCACCCCGGTAGACTAGAGGCAGGCCGACCGACCGATCGACCGAAAGCGTCCACAAACGCAAACAGTAATCACGACATCTGTTATTGAAAGTTATGCTCCATCTCTTTCCTGTGCCCCCGTTCCCCGGGTTTGCCGATCACATCGAACGAACGGCTAAGCCAAGTCAGTCAAGAAGAGGCAAAACTTAATTGTTACTCATCATTGGAGCCGCTTTCGGGCTACTACTGCTGCTGCCGTTTGCTGCTTTCTATGCTAATTGTTTAGCGTGATTTCGGCTCTTTCCCAAGCCAAGCTAATCAACAAGGGAATCAAACACATGAATGTAAACAAAGCAATTTCGGATTTACTCACCTTGTCACCGGCACCGCACCGCACCGGAGCCGCCGAACAAATTAAAAGCCTTATTAGGCACAAATTACCTATAATTGCAACTCTCCAGACGGGGTCGGTCCATCAGTGGCCGGCCAGAATTTCGTCACTCCCAAGCTTCTAGAGCTAGGTGCGATAGCGTGATACGAACATACGAATAATTCTTCCCGAAAACCCATTAGTTTTTCACCTTTTCACAATCACAAACACACACACACACCGTTTTCTGTCTCTCACGGTTTTGATTAAACTTGAAAAATGCTGCAGGCGAATGAAAAACAACAGGCGAAAACAAAAAAAAACAAAACTGAAGCGTCGCCTTCTGTCAAACTGACGGACAAACACACACAGCCTGCTGAGCCGCGATGTCGGATGCTCGCTCTCATGTTCCAATTGGAAATACAACAATCATCATCGTCAAAAAAAAAAAGAAAAAAAAGGGTGCACCAGGGATATGGCGAAGAATCGTTTTATAATGAGCTTGCATGTGAAGTGCTTTTTAATAAACTTAATACCTGTTTAGATTTTCTCCTCGTTTTTATTTTCTCAAGTGCTATTTTGCTTCTTTTTTGTTTTGTTTCGGCACTATCTGTCTGGCCGAAGTTTTCCTGGAATTGGTCGATTTCGCACGCAAACCTGTTAAAAAAAACGGGAAAACGAAAAAACCCTAGTTTTCGCCCGAAAGTAGAATTTGCATATCAAAGCGAATGGAAGCGGGGGGCTTTTTTGGGGACGTTTTTACATCGCTAATGAAGTGTGTACAAATCGATTTGGCGTCGGATAAATCATGCTCGTAAATTGACACAATCCCGTCTGTCATCGATTCTAATGGAAACGAAAACAAAAGGAACACAAAAACTCCACCGGAAATGAGTAGAAATAAATCCCATTCACCGGCGTTGCCGGGGCTTGTCTTTTTTTTTCGTTGTTTTTGGTAGGGTTAAGTACAGTACATTAAGACAATTATACGACGACGACGACTGCTGGTTCTGCCACTACCTCACAATCACCGTAATTGTCTCTAATCTTAAAAAAACAAAGTGAGCCCCAGACAGCGACACATCTGTTTTCTGTTTCCCATCACTCCAAAATTTTAATGTTGCCAGGGCAGGTTTAGACAAACGACCACGCGGGGACGACAAATTTTGACTCAGATTAAGGCAATCAAATTATACGTAATTTTCCCTTCAGTGTAGGACGGGGAACAAAAAAAAACACAAATCAATGGTCTGGAGTCTGGTTTTTGTCTCCCCTCCCTCTACTCTAATGAAACCATAAAACATAACCTCGCCGACGATGTAAGGTGATTTTTCCCTGATTTGCTTGAAACACATTCGTACGGGAGAGATTATCACCGAGAGAACAGAACCAGCCAGCGAGATGATCTGATTTATGAGTGGAGATGACACTTAATTAGAGGTTCGCGACCGACCACCACCATCCAAACACCGAAGTTTGGCAGCTGTCAAGTGTCGCGTCGTTGTCGTTGTCGGAGTTGGTGGCAAACGGCAAAAGAAAAAAAGAACGACATAAAGGTAGTAAAAATGGCGAAATCCGATTCCCGTCGTTCGTTCGAATGTCAATGCTTGATTTATGTCAGCTTGGCCCGAAGGTTATAGTGCCCGAAAAGCTGATCTATATTTAGTGTCTCGCGGTTCTTTCCCTGAAGAAAGAAACCCCAACCCGGAATGGAAGGGGTTAGGAAATTATTAAAAAGCTATTTCATTTTATAGTTTTTTTTTTTGTTAGAAATGCTGATCGTCGTAGGAGGCGGCTGGTTGACGTTTGAAGTTTCCTATAGTGACCGATACCGAATGTGCCGATTTGCGAACAACTGTCAACGAACGGAGAAAAGTGTCGAAAATTAATAAATTAGAGAATTTCACCTACAGCGGCGGCGACTGGCGGGTGCCTGCACTGTCGCTTTTTCGCAAAAAAAAAACAGTAGAAGCCTCGGTTCCTAAATGACAGTCCCGTACTGCTGGTCGGTACAATTGTTATGCAAAGCAGATCACTCCCAGGAAGATTGAAACGTCGATTTCGTGATTTACGATCACATCGAAGCATCCAGCGCAGCCCTGGAAGCAGAAATGTCAAACGAGGGGTACGTCAACTAGCGTCAATACATTAAAAATTAATTAAAAAACCCATTGATATGTTGATTAAGCATGATTAAGCGAGAGTTTATGGCGGCTCATTCACGCTGGTCGGAGAACGACTCTGGCAACATTTGACACTTTTCAACTTCCACTTTTATTGATTCCATTTCGTCTGTGCCGCTGGATCCCCGTGGGCTAGGCCGAGCTGTACTCACAACAAAGGGGGGCTATAAAACGGTTTCCAGAAGGAGATCGGGGGAAAAAATCGGTGATTGATACTTTTAACTGCTTTTTCTTCTACTTCGAGCTCCGGTTTCGTCGATTAGGATTAGGCTTCCGTAGGGCTACTCGACCGCTATCGACTAATAATCGAAGATCGTCACTTCTGCGCTTCTGCGAAGCTTGGAAGCTTAATAGCTGTCAAAATAGATCCAATTACAATAAATGTCAACTCAGTAGATGGAAGGGGGGAAAGGCTTGGAGCAATAGATTCGTGATCTGTCAATCCTTCGGGGCTCTTCGGGAAGGAGTTGAAAATCATTAGTGACGTTTGGCTTCTTTTTTTTTTCGACTGCGTTGAATTTTGAACTGTCCATCACGGTGCGTCACGCTTGACCATGACCGTCTCAATCGCACGGTTCGGGGGCAAAGCTGAGGCAATCGGACCATCGATCGATCAAAAACTGTTGCGCACTCATACGAAACCGTACACACACTCACACACACGCACACCACAATAACGAGCGAGCATGAAGTAATGATCCGCCGGCTTACGGATTAAAAGAGCAAATAAAAGTATACACCCGGGTTCGAAACAGGTTTCACCGGCTGGCTAACCCCCCGAAGCCTGATTTTTATGAGCTTCGAGAAACTTATGCTCCGCTCGACTCAGCTCGGCTCGACCAGTACCTCTCGAAAGTGAGCAATAACAAATAATAATCATCATTCGGAATCACCGTACGGCCGATGCGCAACGGAACGAAAAAGTTGCAATTCCAGCTTTATTCTGTACGGCGGAGGACCCCTCGCCTTTTTGTTTCCCCCTCCGTCACGGCGCGCGCTGACAACAAATCGGGTGCAGCGACATCTTCTGCGGGGTAGAGAACATAAAGAATCGGCAAGCGATCCAATCGCGCGTGTCACGCATCGGATCCACTATCATTACCGTGGTTGGGTCCGGTGTCGAACTGGTCCTGTAATTACAAGAAACCCCCCCACTGCACTTCCAGTGGTGCCTGCCGATGATGACATGCGACACATTGGCGCAGAAGAGATGTTGGCAGACCTGTCAACCTCCACCGGCCTCGTTCTCGTTCTCGAAACCATTACGAACCAACTGACAGTCAACAACGCGGAAAAGCAGTCACATCATTTTTATTAATAGCCACTCAATCAGTGGTGCCATTTCTTGCGGCGATTCATTTTTGCCGCACCGAGACGGGTTCGTGTTGCCACGTTCTGGTTAAAGGTTTCTGTCCCTGGAATGTCACACTGCACTATTCGAAATCTCTCGCGTTTTCACGGAGTTCACCCATTGACAACTGAGCTGACAACCGCCTACTCCGATTGATTTCATGATGTCAGCCTAATAAATATGGAAATTTATTATCATAATTGTCGGATTTGAATGGCGGTCCGGTTTGGTACGATTATCCCCGATGAACGTGTGACAATCTCCGGCCATTCTGACGAGATGATGAACAGTTATCTGATTGATTCGAGTCATGCACCGGCAAGTGTCATCCGCACGGTGCCTTCACCTTTGAACCGAACTGTTTAACCGAACATAACACTTAGCAAAGGCTGTTGCGAGGCGCACAATAATAAATATGAGATGCTAATAGATATTAACTATGTGTGACTTTTTTTTTCTCTCTCTCTCTCTCTCTCGAGATGATTGCACCCAGCGCCATTGTTTACCGACCGACCGACTGGCGGAGGGCCCCCGTAGCGATGGGAAAACAATAAAAAGCAATCCCACGTGTGATGATGATGATGGGGATGATGATGTTCATGATCGCATTAGATTGAAAAGTGTAGTGAATAAACGATGGTTAGACTATTATGCGAAAGGTGTGGTGAATAGTAGGCGTTAATTAGTGCGAGATGACGAATTGACAGGGTCGCTGCACTGGCTTAAAACGAGCGAAACAATCGACAACTCCGCCCAATCGGCTAGCATCTCGTTTCCTAATCACCATCTCAGTAGGCCCGGGCGAAAAAGGCGAAAAACGGTTGCTGGTGGTGGTGGTATCAAAACAAAGCATGCCCCGGTGCTCTGTTTACTCACTTGCTTAAACGGGTTATAGGAGCGCCGTATCCTTGCCGACGGGCAGATGCAATTATTTCTCATTACTTATTCGCCTTCCACAAACATCACGCTCATGCTGCTGCCTCGGACGCCGCATAGGGAAGAAAACGGGCCGATTTCGTGTGCCAGGAAAGCCGCCGCCGCCGCCTCTGATCGATTACACTCATTTTCGTTTTAATTTTGCTACTCGGCCCAACTCACCACTGGAGCCGAGCGGAACCCACCACCCCAAACACGATGGGGCAAAATCGAATAAATATTTAATATAATCTCATTTCTCTTCATTTACCGTGTTCTCGTTTGCCTGCAAAAACCTTAATAGTTTCATTCAATTAGATTCCTTTACCTTACCGAAGCTTGCTCCCGTGAGACGCGAACCCTTTTACTAGTTTTAGCCCAAGACTGCCTGGCAAATCAATAGCCTCCGGGAAAATTTAACCCAGATTACAAGATTGGAACCCCGAACCGTACAAAACGTTATCAATTATTCACCAGTCGGCAGTCAGTCAGTCAGTCAGCGGACACTCTTTAGCCTTAGCAAAACTGACAGCATCAGCCGCTGCCACAGCATGCTTTGTTTACACGAACGCCAACGGAAGCTCGCCATAAACATAACCTCATTCTGTCCTGCTCTGAAACCGACGACGACGACGACGACGACTACGCAGACGACTATGATCCGTTTTAAAACAAACAGTCGTCGCCAGTTACGAGGAGAATGACAATCCATTTACGCCCTAGGTTCGGATCCGGGACCCGGGACCGGGACATCTAAATCACATTAACGCTTCAATCAATCAAATTTCCGGCCGGCTACGAAACGCGTGGACGTGTGGCACCATCATTCGTTCGCATCCAAAAGCGCTGTTTATTGTTATTGAAAATATCAATTTAATTTGTCTTATCTTTATTGAACTGCCGCAAAAGTCACCATAAACAGAATCCATTTCCGATTTCCTAGCTGATGGAGTGCACTCTCATCAACGAAAGAAAAAAGCGAATGAATAGGAAAGGATGACACTCTAAAATGTTTCGTTTACTGCTTGCTTCCTTTCCACCCCGGGTTTAAAACTAGCGGCTTTTTAGTCGAATTTGACATGCACATGCCTTCCGCTCTCTCTGTCTCTCTTTCTCTCTCTGGTTTTTTTTCCACTCTATCGGTTGGCCCGCATTATGCCTTGGGAAACCCACCGCGAAAGTCAAATATTTGATCAAAACCGAACAATTAATCGGAAAAATAAATCGAATCACGAAATGCAAACATGTGGCTGACGGGCATTGCTTTCAGACAACCGTCAAAAATATTGAGATGAATATCCACATAAGG
Organism: Malaya genurostris; assembly: GCF_030247185.1. NCBI lineage: Eukaryota > Metazoa > Arthropoda > Insecta > Diptera > Culicidae > Malaya > Malaya genurostris. Next base: position 27,003,320 of record NC_080571.1, on the reverse strand, counting down.
AAAAAACGGCAACTCATCCCTTATGGCGCTCACACACACACTCAGACACACGATCGGCGGCTTACACCGAAACTCAGTGCTTACTTTCAATCAATCTAACCACGGCTTTTCCCTTTTTCTCCTTTTCTTTCACAGATCGATTGATCAGCCCCTCGTCCAATCGAAAAAACAGTACACGGAAAAAATGACACCACCCACCATCGACCAGCTGTTGCACGGTTAATCCGTTGTCGTCGTTGTCACGTGAAATCGTGAGCCCCCGTACCCCTAGCTGATAGCAAAACAGCGCTCCAAGACCCAATCAACGTTGCGCGGCAAACCCGTCGACCGTCACAAACATCGACCCAAATGGTTATGTCGCCAAGCAGACGACTATCATCGCCAGGAATCGCCACGCATCCAATGAATATGCATTTGAGCTCGCTGCAACACTCCCAGCTGCAATTGTCCTCTCAAATGCATCAGAAGTTGGCCGCCGGTCTGACGCCGAATCATATGAGTGGATTTTTCAAGAGTCCATCAACCTCTCCGAGCAGCGCCAATGCTAATATGAGCAACAATAATAACAACAACAACAACAACAGTAACAGTAACAACAACAACAACCACAACCACCACCACCACAACAGCAGTAAAAGTCATCACAACAGCACACCAAACAACACCCCCGCCAGCATCATGCCGTCGGCAACGGAACTGTCAACGCATCCGTTGAACCGCTTGCAGTCGATGCAGCCGTTCGATTTCCGCAAGCTGAGTGCAGCCGCGGCCGGACTGAGTGCATTTACCGCTGGTTTGCCACCGCCGAGGCTAAGCCCGGAGGTGGCCGCCGCCCAGCATCACTTCAATCAGCAGCAAGCCGCAGCCGCCGCGGCGTACTCCCAAGCGACGGCGGCCAAGCAGCGCCGAGATTCGCAAGCTTCCGATACGTCACCGAACTCGCGGGATCATGCCGCCGCTGCCGCCAATTTCATGAATCTGTCGATGGCTGGCCATGGATTGCCGTTCTCGATTCCACCGCCACCACCACCCACGTCGGTTGCGATGTCACTTGCCAACTCGCTGAATCATTCGGCGGCTGCGATGGCAGCTGCCGTTTCCGGTAATCCACTGGCCGCAAGCTTCGTGGCGCAATCGTTCCCCAACCTATTGGCAGCTTCGGCCGCACGCGAGCAGGCTCGCAGCAAATCTCCGCTTTCCTCGCACCACAAGATGCCGCTTAAATCGGACAAACCATTCGACAAACCGGACATGGAGAAAAATCATCACGGTAGCAGTGAGAATGTGCTGAATCTCAGCCGGGACTTGGCAGCGGCCGCCGCCGCCAATCAACACCTGGCTCGGCAAGGTCTGCCCGGTCACGTGAGCCGTATCGCAGCTGGTCTTCCACCGGGTGTCCATCTGAAGAAACCACAATCACCGAACAAACGCCAATGGGGAGCTCTGCCGCCGAACCTGGGAACGCAGTTCGTGAATCCGGCGACCGGCAAAAAGCGAGTCCAGTGCAACGTGTGCTTCAAAACCTTTTGCGATAAAGGTGCTCTCAAAATCCACTTCTCTGCCGTCCATCTGCGTGAAATGCACAAATGCACCGTCGAGGGTTGCAGCATGATGTTCAGCTCGCGACGTTCGCGTAACCGCCACAGCGCCAACCCCAACCCGAAACTTCACTCACCTCATCTCCGTCGAAAGATCTCTCCGCACGATGGTCGCAGCGCTCAACCGCATCCGATTCTGTTGCCGTCGACCGGAATGCCACTGCCTAATGGGCTCAACCCGCTTCATCCGTTCGCACCGTTTCCATTTCCCGGAGACATGCGACATCCGTCGCTGTCCGCCCTGGAGTTCAAAGCTAACATGGAAGCTAGCATGCATCGTCGTCTGCAGGAACAGGAAAAACACCGCGAATGTCAGCGACAGTCGCTTAGTCCGGAAAACTATCGCTACCGTAGCCCACTGGGTGACACTCCGGACAAGTACCTCTCGCCGGGACAACATCTTGGCGGTGGAAGCTCGATCGGTAGCCAGCTGGATGATGACGATGACGATGATGATGATCCGAATGGAATCGTCATCGACGGAAACGATGACGATGATGATGTTCACGGTTTCGACATGTCACTGAGTTCCGAATCGGAAGATGTCAAGTCGTACCGTCATTCGGGAACTCCCGAACCGGACTACGACGATGAGCAGGTGAACCATAGACGGGACGAACCGATGGGTGGGGAGAACGAACCGCAGGACTTTAGTTTATCCAAAATGAAATCGGAGAAACTATCGCTCTCCTCCGATGGGGATGAAGTGGCAAGTAATGTTGACAGTAATGAAGATTCGTCGGTGAACGATTCGCAGATGGCTCGCGATGAGATGAGCGCTTTCCTTTCGATCAACAAACGAAAGCGAAAGAGTCTGAATCCGATCAAGTGTGCAATCCCGCTGGAACGAATGTCTGCCGGTTCGGGACACTTGTCGGATGAGAACGATGAAAAAGATGACGAAGAAGAACGGCCGGAGCCGTTGATAAAGAAGATTAAGCTAGAGCAGCAGCAGAGTGAAGCTTTGGCATTGGTGAACGAGAAACGGGATCGATTGGTGTCGCCTAAACCTAACGGCGACAACAGCCACCTGGACGAGGATACTCCGATGAGGATCAAATCCGAGCCCCGAGATCAAGACCATCAGGATGAGGCCGAAAATCTGTCACTTGATCTGTCGAAAAAACGTTCATCGCCCGATGTCAACGCAAACGAAGCCAAGTTCACCAAATACTCGATCGACGTGAAGCCGACATCCGAACTGATGGAGAATCCGATGTCACTGGTGCGTCCGAAAAAGGAGAACGAAGTCGACCAGAAGGCAGAAGATTTGAGACGACCAGGCTCAGCCGACAGCAAAAAGAGTGGCGAAAGTTTGGACTCGGCAAACACCCTGAGGCGACTGGAGAACCTTTCCCATGGTCCGCTGAACGAGATGATGATGCAACGCGGTGGTCTGCCACAGTTCCCTCCGTTGAGCTATCTGATGAACGCAGCTCCACCCAGTCCAGCACGGTCACGAAGCTCCTCACCAAATCCGGAAGCAAGTCCCCAGCAGGATATCGATTCGGATGACAACGTAGACTACTGCGAGGAAGGCAACTGCTTCAGTGATCCCAATGTACCTCTTGACAAAGATAACCCAAAGAAATGTTCCGCCTGCGGACGGATGTTCCAGAACCACTTTGCCGTTAAGACCCATTACCAGAACGTGCACCTGAAACTGCTGCACAAGTGCAATATCGATGGCTGCAATGCGGCTTTCCCGTCGAAACGAAGTCGCGATCGTCACGCGTCGAACCTAAACCTTCACCGGAAGCTACTGTCCACCAGTTCGGACAGTAACGACACGGTGCTGACCATGGAGAAACAGTTCCCCGGATTCCCGGGACCACTGCAGACGGAGTTCCTCGCGAGACTGTATGCCGATTCTCAAAAATTCCCGATGAACCTGGAGGCTTTCAAAAATCACTTTCCGAATGCTGGCGCCTACGCCGATCACTTCCTGAACGGAGCCGGACAACGTTTCCCACCGGCAACGGCCAATCCATTCCTGTTCCCACCGCTGGGAGGACTTGCCGGATTCCCTGGCCTATCGCAGTTCTCGCATCTCCTTCCGCACCCGCTGAACGGAATCTCTTCGCAGCTGACCGGTGGTCGTATGTCACGTTCCGATTCACCGATTTCGGCATGCTCACCACCATCCAACATCAACAACATTCCATCGCCAATGTCCCAGCACCACCAGGATCACGAACAGGACCGACACTCGGCTGCGGCACTGCTGAGCCATAGCCGCTCGCCGGCCGCCACACCGGCCGAGGAAGCCCGCAAGAGTCAAAAGACACCGGACTCACTGTCGTGACCAGCGGTGGCAGTGTTTCCAGCCGAGTCCACCATCTGGTAAATGCAGCTTTCCAGCCGTTTCCACATCGAAGCAAACCGTCTTTCCAATAATCCGGGCTCATCATCTAGTAGGCTTCGGATTAACCGCGATATCGCACAAAATGGGTGCGCCAAGCAATGTTATCTCAGCAATGAAGCGATTCGAGAAAAAAACAACAAACCACGTAAATAAACACACACACACAGCTAGCAAACTAATTCAATTTAGGACCGATTGATGGGTAGGCACAAAGAGGAAGTCTCTCTTCTAAAATAACGTGATCTCGTTTGACTCTCTTTTAATTTTTGTTTTGGTTCGTAATTAAAACTAATCGTAAATTAGGTTCTGCTTATCTGGAATTCGGATGCAGAAAAGGGAAAACCGTTCGTTAATATCAACAACAAAAAAAAAACAAAATAAAGATGCTTCTCTCTACTGATAGCAGCAAATTAAGGTTAGGCATAAATCACACTTTACTAAAGTGCCCAGTGATATAACTTTAATTAAATTCTTTTTTTTTGACATCCAAACGTATTTGTATGTTTTAGCTGCCGTGCGAGTTCGCCCTAGCAGCTTCTTTTTTTTTCGGTGCAAGGGAGAAGTGGGACAAAAATTGATTTCTATATTCATACAAATACAATTTTAGATATTTCAGTAGCAAACGAGCGAATAAATGATAAATCAAGTAGCATTGGTAAGGCCGTAAGTGTAAGCTTCTCCAGTTCCTAAAACTCTGCTCCTAGTAAGCTGTTGCATAACTTACTCGTGACTTCGCGAATCCCAAATCAAAGAAAAAAAAATTTACGAACAAACCGATGAACGAAATTGATTTTATTCTAAAGCAAGTACCTAGTTTGTTTTCTGTTTAACCACAACACTTTCAATGAGCTGTCCAACCAACACCAAAATCTTCCACGGAAACAAGCCTAGCGTAAGAAGATGAAGCAAAACTTCCGAGTCTCGAAGTGAAATGAAATGATGAAACAGTGAAACGAACTTTCAGTTTTTGTACCTTTACTAATTTTTAAACAAAACAACCTACTCGTTTAAGTTGCTAACACTAGTGTGGACGCATGATCCATGGAGAGACGATGCGAAAGAATCAATAAGAAATGTGCAATATTTTCGTCCTCTTGTGCTCTAGATAAATGATAGTCTCTTAGGGTAAATATTAAACGCATAGTTACAATACTTTCACATTTCTAGTTACTAAGAACAACAAAACAAAATAGTAGAGTTAATCAGTATAAGCAAAAAGGTACACAATATAAAAAAAAATTATGATAAACAACATTTTACTCTCTAGGCAAAATGATCAAAAAACAAAACGAAAAAAAAACACACACACATACAAAACCAACTGTAAATAAGCTATACATATTGATCTAAAGAACCGTAGATAATTACAACAATTGATATTAATGGTTAAAAACAAACTTCATTCTAAATGAAGACAACACGCATCACGTCACAAAACCAGTTACAGTAATGTAAAACCGAAAAATAGCAGGAAACAAACTTATCCATACGAAGAAGAAAAAAGCAAGTTACAATATCAAAAATATCAATACTTATACGTCGAAAGCCGATATCGATAAGACAACTCTCTACCCCCCCTGATCCTTTTTCTCCTTAAAAAAAAAACATTGAAAAAAAACCCTCCAACAAATTATTCGGTAATTTATCTCCGTTCGAAACACCCGCCACCACCACCTCCATACTTTGTTGACAAACGACACGTCGTCGTCGTCGGACAGTCTGACATACTGTCATATAGTCGCGATAATTCTATCAGTTTTTATGATAACAAAAATCATTTATATTTATTTTTAATGTGTTTCTCCCCCGCCCTGTGCGCGCTCGAGCCCTTTGCGAGCGAGAAAATCCTCCCGAAAATAAAAAGTATGTGAAAATAAATTATTTTTATTATTACAAAAAAAAATAAATTACTTGTTTTCTTACTTACCTGGCCTTGGCACTGGATGACAAATATTCCCTTCCACGGTCTCGGCTCGGCTCGGCTTCACACAGTCCAGAATCGGTTTGCTGTTTTCGCACCATATTCTCACGCAGCAGGCCGCCACAACCCGGGCGATTGTTGTTCGCACGAGGACTGTCCACCTTTTGCTGGGTTGCTTTGATCTGCGTCGTTTTGTCACGCTTTGTTCCGCAAAGCTCGTTCGGTGAATTATTTTTTGTCTTCGTCTGTTTCTTCTTCGTCGTCGTCGTCGTCATCCATCGAAGCTGTCAACCTCGCCAAGGCCAAAGCTGAGTGAACAACCGGAATCTGTCACCGTCTTCACGTTACTTTGCGAAATTTGTTTTTTTTTCGGAAGCATTGTTTTCTTTGCTGTGGTAGAATTTTGCAGAAAAATGCTGCGACACGACATCAATCCAGGAAGCAGCCAGCATAAAAACCATTCCAATCCCAAACCAACCTGGTAATAACTCATTTCAATCAAAGCGGAAACATTTTCTCCCGGCTGGCTGGCTGGCTGGCAGCCGGGTGTCGTACCGTGCCAGTGGAGGTATACGTGTTCTCCTCAAACGTCAATTGTAAATATTACAAATGGTTTCTTGGATTTCCCCCTTCCAGTCCAGCTAGTAATCGAATCGGCATGACACTTGACAGCTCTCAACAAACGACGACGATGACGACGGCAGCGGACTGATGAGGACAGTCTTCTTCCTCGCATTTCGTGTCCGGGCTTCAATCCTCGTTCCATCCAGGCGATGCGGAAATAGAAGGGTTGAGACGAGCTTGATTGTAAAACGTTCATTGGTAGGTAGGCAATACAAGCTACAAAAGCGAATCAAATAAAACTCGCAAGGGATTGATTTGCAGTCGTGGCTGTCACTTGAAGGAATGCTCCTTTATTTGATCCGTTTTTCATTTTTTTTTTACCCTGTTCTGTTCGTTCTTTGTAATTCGTTCCTAATGAATCAGGAATCGGTTCACATCGAATGGGAGTGACAGTTGTCGAAAAATAACCCGACGGCAGTATGGCGTGCCACTTGATGTGTTACAAGGATTCGTCCGGTCGCCGGTCTGTCGGGTGTGTCTTAAACGAAGAAGCTGATCGATGGATCAATGGAATCATTTCCGGTGTGCAGTTTACATTGTTTAAAACATTTCAAGCTATTGTACACCGCTTCTGTTGTCCAGTTCAAAAACAAAGGCTGCTTATTATTCAAACCATTTTGACGTAGGACTACGACTTTCTTTACTATACTCATCTGGGTGCTTTTTTAAAATTTCACAACTCGAGAGCGTAACGTAAGGTAGGGTCTAAACGATGAAAAAAATCATCATTTTTGCGATTTTTGTCCAACATTGTCGTTTAACAAAATAAATTCAAATATTTTGTATAATAAAAGCATCAGTCGAAAAATATTTTGTATTTTTTTCGTGGAAAAATATTGAGAAATATGTCGATGAAGATGCATTTTTGAAGACGCTTCCTAAAATCATGATTTGTGGTGTCCACTAGGGTGAGACAAAATATCGATTTGCACTCCACCAAACTTTTCGTGTTCCTTTTGGGTCCCATAAGCACCACGCAAAATTTTAGCTCGATCGGAGAAACTATATTTTCGCGCCCGAGGTTTAAAGTTTGTATGGGATTTAGCATGGAGAAGTTCACTTTTTACAAAAAAAATCGGCTGAAGGTCAACCTATGAACTCTAAAAATCAATGCATATGTTATTTTCGTAGGAAATTTAACGAGAAAGAAAACTTTAGAAGACCGCAAAACAATCCGACGTTTGTAGAAAAAGTTATTAAAGGAAAACTGGCACAAGGTTCGGACAGTGGCTCATTCCTTAATACATCTAGCACCACTGCTTCTAGTGGTGGTAATTTGATTTTGTTTTCTTTTATTATTCCATAACGATTGATTTGAGTTGCTTGATGTCTTCACAAAAGTTTCTCAGCGTGTTATGAGATTTTTTTTAAAGTGACAAACCAGGCTCGAAAACTCACTGTAAAGACACAAAAATGTCTAACTTTTTAAATTGAAGAAATTGGGTTTTGGAATCTAGATAATATTTTAGATAAGCTCAAATCCAACTTTGCCGAAGATATAAACTCTTCTAATCTTCATTCTCTGCTGAGTAAGTATCGTGAAGATATCAAACAACTCGGATCAACCGTTATAGCACATTAAAAGAAAGTCACCTCGTTTTACTTTCACTAACAACAGTGGTGCTAGATATATTAAGGAATGAGCCATTGTTTGGACCTTGTGTCGGTTTTTCTTTAATAAGTTTTTTTACAAATGTCGGATTGTTTTGAAGTCTTCAAGTTTTTCTTCCTCGTTAAATTTCCTACAAAAATGCACGTTAAATTTCCTACAAAATACGCACTGATTTTTAGAGTTCATAGGTTGATCTCTAGCCGATTTTTTTGTTAAATGTGAATTTCTCCATACTAAATCCCATACAAACTTTAAACCTCGGGCGCGAAAATATAGTTTCTCCGATCGAGCTAATATTTTACATGGTGCTTCTGGAACCCAAAAGGAACAGTGAAAGTTTGGTGGAGCGAGAAAAAAAAAACCTTTTCATCTTTTTCCCATACAACCTTGTCCCACCCTAGTGTCCACAGAATCAGACTAATCAGAAGTGCACAAACGAACGCAGCATAGTTAGAGAAAAAGTTTTTCTAGACCCCAACGTATCTGTTTGATATTTTTTTTTAATTTTTTAAATTTTTGGTTGTTTTTTTTTTTTCAATAGTATAATATATATTTTCAGGCACACTGCTTAAGCTCTAAGATGCCAAGGGTATTTCCTAATCTTAATTAACGACTAACTTAAAACTAGAATAGTATCATTAGATTATGTCGTCTAGAATTTTTGAAAAAAGCTTTTAGCTGGTATTCGGCAGGTGTCGGTGAATTGAATATTGCATGAATTCCAAATGGTGCTATATATGGCCGCTTCCTTTCGGTTCGTGTGGGTCCGCGGGAAACACCCCCAGGCTACGAAGGCCCGGCGGGTGGCCCGCATGCTGGTCATCGTCTGGAGCGTAGGACCGTAGGCGGTGATGGTGATGTTACGAAGAGATGAGAAAATAAAAAAAGTAAATATTGTGAAAACCGAGGTAAATAGGGGGTATGGAAACAAAATGTCTGAAAACTACAGAGATCTAATTAGTTGCCATCGAGATGGTGAAGAGACATGGAAGGGGGGAACGAAAAGTTAGTGACAAAAAAAGATCTTGTTAGTTCCAATGAAGATGGTGGACAGGGACGGTGATCGAGAGAATCGAGCGGATGTTAGTGTCGAACCTGTAGGTGGAGATTATACTTTCTGAGCGAGGTATAACAGATTACACTTGGATATTAATGTGTTTGAGGTACTGGTATATAAGAAGCATATAAGAGATATCCCGACTAGCCAACACATCTCGGACCGGAACTTCAGGTGGTCTACCTCGGGCCCTTAGGGAGTCCTTTAATAAAGACCTGGCGTCACGATACTCCGTACACGTCCATACGACATGCTCGATGTCCTGATAACCGTCACCACAAGCGCAGAGACCGCTCTCCACGATTCCAATACGCCGGAGATGCGCGTTGAATGTGTAATGGTTTGACATGAGCCGAGACATCACACGAATGAAGTCACGACTCACGTTCATCCCCCTGAACCAAGGTTTCGTCGATACCCTAGGGATAATGGAATGCAGCCATCGTCCCAGTTCGCCATTGCTCCATGAAGTTTGCCAACTTTCGAGAGTTTTCTGACGAGAGATACTGAAAAATTCATTGAAGCAGATTGGTCTTTCGTAAATATCACCTTCTAATGCGCCCACCTTAGCCAATGAGTCTGCCTTTTCATTGCCCGGAATGGAACAATGCGAAGGGACCCAGACTAACGATATTAAATAAGACCGTTCAGATAAAGTTCTCAAATGTTCCCGTATTTTCCCCAGGAAATATGGGGGATACTTTCTTGGCTTCATTGCCCGGAGAGCTTCTATTGAGCTTAGACTGTCCGTGACTATGAAGTAATGGTCTTTGGGCAAGGTTTCAATGATCTCGAGGGTGTACTGAATAGCAGCTAATTCTGCGACGTAAACTGAAGCCGGATCATTGAGTTTGTGAGAAGCGGTGATGTTTTGATTGAAGATTCCGAAGCCTGTGGACCTGTTGATGTTTGATCCGTCAGTGTAAAACATCTTTTCACAGTTGACTGTTCTAAATTTATTATAAAAAATATTTGGGGCCACTTGAGGGCGCACGTGGTCCGGAATTCCACGAATTTCTTCTCTCATGGATGTGTCGAAAAACACAGTAGAATTAGTAGTATCCAAGAAATGAGCACGGTTGGAAACAAACGAAGAAGGATTAATATTCTGAGCCATGTAATCAAAATACAAGGACATAAAACGGGTCTGAGAATTGAGCTCGACAAGCCTTTCGAAGTTTTCAATCACCATCGGATTTAAGATATCGCATCGGATTAGCAATCGATATGAGAGATCCCAGAATCGGTTTTTCAACGGTAAGACGCCCGCGAGCACTTCGAGACTCATCGTATGAGTCGACTGCATGCAACCTAAGGCAATACGCAAACAACGATACTGAATTCTTTCCAGTTTAATGAAATGGGTGTTCGCGGCAGATCGGAAGCAGAAGCATCCATATTCCATTACGGACAATATCGTTGTTTGGTACAGCCTGATCAGGTCTCCTGGGTTTGCACCCCACCAAGTTCCGGTTATTGTGCGAAGAAAATTGATTCTCTGCTGGCATTTTTGTTTCAGATATCTAATGTGACATCCCCAGTTGCCTTTGGAATCGAACCAGACCCCGAGATATTTAAATGTGAAGACCTGAGCTATGGTTCCACCCCCTAGTTGAAGCTGTAGTTGTGCTGGTTCTCGCTTTCTTGAAAATACGACCAGCTCAGTTTTCTCCGTAGAGAACTCGATACCCATTTGAAGAGCCCATGTCGACAAGTTGTCGAGGGTATCTTGTAATGGTCCTTGGAGATCGGCAGCTTTGGGTCCTATAATGGACACAACGCTGTCGTCGGCAAGTTGTCTTAGCGTGCAAGATGTGTTGATACATTCATCGATATTACTTACGTAAAAATTGTATAAAAGGGGGCTTAAGCATGAGCCCTGAGGAAGACCCATGTAACTGAATCGTATTGTCGACAAATCACCATGTGCAAAATACATGTGTTTCTCGGACAATAGATTATATAAAAAGGTGTTCAAAACCGGCGAAAGACCATGCTGGTGCAGCTTCTTAGATAGGATATTTATAGAAACTGAATCAAAAGCCCCCTTGATATCTAGAAATACTGATGCCATTTGTTCTTTACGAGCAAATGCCATTTGAATTTCGGTTGAGAGCAACGCAAGACAATCGTTCGTTCCTTTACCCCTGCGGAAGCCGAATTGTGTATCTGAAAGTAAACCATTAGTCTCGACCCAATTGTCTAGACGGAAGAGAATCATTTTTTCGAACAACTTCCGGATACAGGAAAGCATAGCAATCGGCCGATACGAATTGTGATCGGAGGCTGGTTTCCCAGGTTTTTGAATGGCGATAACTCTCACTTGTCTCCAGTCGTGTGGAACAATATTACCCTCGAGGAACTTGTTAAACAAATTCAGCAAGCGCCTTTTGGCAGAGTCAGGAAGCTTTTTCAACAAGTTGAGTTTAATTCTGTCTAACCCCGGGGCCTTATTGTTACACGACAAGAGCGCAAGTGAGAACTCTACCATCGAAAACGGTGTTTCGTTTGTATTCGAAGTCGCGGCGCGGGATATCTTCTGTTCCGGAACAGAATCAGGACATACTTTTTTAGCGAAATCGAATATCCAGCGGTTAGAATATTCCTCGCTTTCGTTCGTTGTGTTTTGGTTGCGCATTCGTCGGGCTGTGTTCCAAAGAGTGCTCATCGATGTTTCTTTTGTTAATCCGTCAACAAACCGTCGCCAGTAACCTAGTTTCTTTGCTTTAACTAAGTTCTTCATTTGCTTATCTAGCGCTGCGTAATTTCTATAATTATCAGGTGTTCCATATTTTCTGAACTTTTTGAATGCTAAAGATCTTTCCGCGTTCAGTGATGAGCACTCTTTGTCCCACCACGGGTTGGGAGGACGAATGTTGGTATTCGCGCCGGATACACGTTTCGTCTGAGCTTGAATCGCAGTGTCGAGAATCAAGCCAGCCATAAACGTATACTCTTCCTCCGGAGGAAGTTCTTGTGTTGTTTCTAGTTTCTCAGATATCGATATTGCGTAGCATTTCCAATCAATATTTCGTGTGAGGTCATACAAAACATTGATTGTTTCCGATGGTCTTAATCCGCTGGCGATTGAAATTACGATAGGCAGATGATCGCTACCGTGGGGATCAGGGATTACTTTCCACGTGCAATCCAACCGTAGCGATGTCGAGCAGAGGGATAAGTCCAGCGCACTTGGTCTTGCTGGTGGTGCGGGAATTCGTGTCATTTCTCCCGTATTCAAGATTGTCATATTGAAGTTGTCGCAAATATCATGGATCATTGCTGATCTGTTATCATCATGAAGACAACCCCATCCCGTACCGTGAGAGTTAAAGTCTCCTAAAACTAACGTCGGTGCGGGAAGAAGTTGCATGATACTGCTGAGCCAGTGGTACCCAACTGAGGCTCTAGGGGGAATATAGATGGAAGCAATACAAAGGTCCTTGCCTTTAATTGTGACATGACATGCGACAACTTCAATACCTGATATCGAGGGGAGGTTAATTCGAAAGAAGGAATAGCACTTTTTGATCCCCAAAAGTACTCCTCCGTAAGGATTATCTCGATCCAGGCGAATAATGTTAAAATCGTGGAAGTTTAGTGATACATCAGAAGTTAACCAAGTTTCGCACAATGCAAATGCGTCACATTTCAGATTATTTACTAAGTATTTAAAAGGATCTATTTTCGGGATGATACTTCTACAGTTCCACTGTAAAACAGTGATCGAATCCTTGACCTCGTTCGAAAAATTAGCCATCGAAGGAAACGATTGCTGAGAGGAGGGGCCATTTTGCAGTCAGCTGCATCAAAAACATTTTAACTTTTGGCAGGAAAGGCATCAAAATACCTTTTAGGGGGTCAGAAATGTTGAAGACGGAAAATATAAAGTCCACAATGTCACTGAGTTTTACAAGTCCAGCACTTGATGTGTTTTCTGGTTCCTTGGGGACTTTCGGGGTTTTGGGTGTCCCCGGAAGTGTTGGATATTCTTTCTCCGATTTCAAGTCTCCGGAACTAGGAGCTTTTGGCTTCTTCTTTTCGTTTTTTTTTACCAACACTTCCTTCTGCTGTTACTTTTGGAGGGCCTTCAAGAGATATCTTCGAACCCTTTCTAGGGAGTTTAGGAGATGATATATTTTTCCTCTTCCTAAAACTACGAGGGACAGTTGAAGATGTACCTTCTTGAGGATCGTCAGAGTCGCAATCGTCCGCAGACAAACAGGTGTAGGGGTTCTGTTCAGGTGGTGTGGCGATTTTCAGCATTTCTGCGAACGAGCGGTTTGATCGTTGCTTGAGAGATCGTTTCAAATGATCTCCACGCAATTTATACGCAGAACATGCTGTGAGGTCATGCGGGGCCGCCCCACAGTAAAGACACTTTTCAATGTCTCTGTCGCAAACGCCATCCGCATGACTCTCTCCACACTTCGAGCAGCGGGGCCGATTTCCACAATGGGAAGCTGTGTGTCCTAGTTGTTGACAACTAGTGCAATTCATTACCCGTGGTACGAAAAGTCGTACAGGTAGACGAACCCTGGCCAGGAGAACGAATTTCGGCAAAGCCGAGCCGGAGAAGGTCACCCGATACGAGTCCGAGTGGGGATAAGACTTTGTCCCATCCGCGGCGATCGATACTGAATGCAAACGTTTGCAGTCCAGTATCTTGACATTCTTAAGCAAGGGATCTTTAAAACATCCGACCCCATGTTTGAGAATGTCCTCGCATGTCAGACTTGGATCCGTGATCACTCCGTCTATCTCGACTTCGCGAGCTGGTATATAAACGCGGTAGTCCCGCGTAAAGTGATCGTTTCGAGCGATCTCATTAGCATGTTTCAGACTGGTCAACGAGACCCTGAGCTTATCGGGACGAATTTTTGAGATAAATTTCAATGTTGGATATTTCGACGCCAAGTCATCAGATATTTTCAAAATATTAAGCGGTTTATTCTTCTCTTTGGTCCGAAAATAAACCACATAAAGGCCGGCCGAGGGTGAAGGCTCTTCGGGATACTGTTTAACCCGGTGAGTCTTACTATTTGGGGCAGATTTAAAATCTGTTTCCATTTTATCTTCGGGGGGCAGGGGAGAATTTAATGGACTTGCCATAGCGCGGTTGAGGTTCCGCGCAAATTATAGGGGGAGTCAAGATATAAGACGATAAAGGGACACGAAGGGAAAAAATATTATACTTAGCTAATGATCCGTAGCAACTCGGCCGCTGAGGCCAAGCGTTAGTTACAACGACCTCCGAGAATTAATATGCACACAGCACCGGTTCACGGCACCACACTAAACGTCGGTTCACTGTTCTTATTGTTTTAACACAATAGCACCCGGCACTGTCTAACGGTATTTATTGTTTATACTGTATTGATCTACTGCACAAGCTCACGAACAAAAGATCTGATATTAAATGACCTTGAAACGGATTAGAATGGATTAACGCACAGCTGCTCTAATGCAAACTACCATCCGATCGATACGACGGTCACGAAAGGAATTAAATTTTTGGTTGTTGTTCAAAGTGAAAACTACGATTTTTCCAAAAAAAAAGCAACGAAAAGGAAAACGTTGGGGTCTGGTTTTTTTATATGTAGAAAGTGTGTGCAAAATTTGAAAAAAATGGAGCAGTAGTTTTTGAATGACGATGGACACGGACTTTCAAAATCTGCTTTCAAGGAAAACGCGTTTAAAGATTTTTGTCTATAAAATCAATGGGAACAATTAATTACTCCAGGGAGTAGGGTCTAACATTTTCAAAAAATCATATTGTTTCTTTTATAATTTATTATAACGAAACATTTCAAGAATGTTTTGTCAAGTTTTGAAGTCAATCGAAGTAGAAATCTTGGGCCTGTGCGTCGAGTTCTTCCTTCTTCGTAGAATGAGATAGCCATAAATAAAGGTCCAAAACTTCCAAAGTTTCGTTCCAATAGGCTTCAAAATTTCACAGAAAATTCTTCAAATGTTTTACTATAAGAAAATATAAAGAAAATTATAAATGATTATTCAAAAGTGTTGGACCCTACCGCCCCTTAAAGTCCAACTTTTAAGCTTTTCGGGATTGTCATCTTCTATATCGCTTTGAATTTTAAAAATTCATCATCCTAAAATTCCAGAATCGGAAGTCAGAATTGGATAAAATTGGATTTATTTTAATTTGAACTTTTGTTTCTGAAATTCGATTTGGCTTTTTTTTAGAAAACGATTGAGCTTTGAGAAACGATTCGATACCGGAACCGGAATTCGAAATTCGGTGTAGCCGAAGTCAGACAAATTAACCCGAGTAGCTGTTTAGTTTACATTTGTTTCAAAAGGTTTGAAAATCAATGTAGACATCTTTGAGGAATCGTAGTGAGAATTAATTTTTTGGGTGCCAATACAACCAAAAATGAAATAAGTTTATTTGGTTATCGACTATCCAAATCTGCTAACCCAATAAACCTGATTATTTATGTGAAATAGCTATTTTTAAACTAATAACCCTGTATCTCCGAAACCGGAAGTTGGATCTGACTGAAAAACAAGATGTTTTATAGAATCTTAAAACTTTTCATTTGAATCTTAGATGATTCTTAGATTTCATTGCAATTTTAAATCGGGTCAGCCATCTACGAGAAAAATGAGTTACACAGTTTTAATTACGTTTCACATATCAACCTGTAGTTCCAGAACTCTGGTTCCTCCGGAACCAGAGGTCGGAACTAAGCATAATTCAGGAACCTTGTTTGGGAGCATACGACTTTTCATATGAATCTGAGTTTGTAAAAAATGGTTGAGTCATCTGCAAGAAAACTGAGTGAAATTATTTGTCACACACGCATTTGCTGATCTCGATGAACTGATTCGAATGGTATATGGGTGTTATATTCTTCCAACATTTATTGCTGTAAGTAGTTCAAATCAACATAATTATGGAATTGCTTTCAACTCGAAAATTCTGCCATCATGATTTACATATGACATATTGGAACGATTATGTTGCCAAAAATGAACCGTGCTAAAATCGGTCCGAGGTAAATTATCATGCTGTACACAGTCTTTTGGGTACTTAGAAACAAATATATATATATAACAGTATAAAAAATCGTGTTTTACGTTGCTCCCAAGCATATCTTTGCCAGACAGCGCTCAAAACTTCTACTGCTTTAATAGGGGAAAAAGTCGCTTACACAAAAATTTCGATATCTCCGTTAAAAATGGACGGATTTTAACAATCTATGGTTTGTTGTATAGGTATTGCCGTGCGGAATCTAAGTCTGAAAATATATTCTGTTTTCAAGGTCAATTGTGACAGATACGGTCAAAAAATTTTGACATAAAACTTCGCATAACTCAAAAAGTAAACATCCGATCTCAAAACCATTCAAAAGCGTTTCTGGTGACGGGGAGACCATTTATTTGCGACTAGTTTGATCAAAATCGGTCCAGCCATCTCTGAGATCTCGACCTCATAGTTGACAACACACATACAGACACACATACAGACACACACACATACCCACACAAGGACATTTGCTCAGTTTGTCGAGCTGAATCGATTGGTATATGACATTCTGCCCTCCGGGCCTCGGAAAATTTTTCTAAAGTTTGAGCGAATTCTATTTATTTATAAAAAAAGATAAAAATGTGCAAATGAAATCACGTAAATAGAAAACCCTGCACAAAAATTGCTTCAGTATTGAATCAATTCACACTGTTAGCAGTTCTGCAACTGGACGGACGAGAAAAGCGAAGTGCACTCCAACTTCCTTAGCCTACTGCGTTAGTAGGAAACGGACGATTCGAATCTGGTTTGTTCGTCACTTGCTCCGTTGGATTCGTTTAGTGCAGTTGTTCCCAAAATTCTCTGATCGAATGCCCATTTTGAATATATTATTCGTTCTACTGCCTACCAAGTAGAAAAAAATTATTAAAATTCTCCGGCAATTGAATCACCATTTTTCAGTTAATGCGGTAGAAATTACCTGTTAATTCAAGATCCTATCGATCAAACATTGTGTGACAGAACGATTTCCCAGAACGATTCGGTTTGTAACTGTCTCTGAAAGCTTGTGACATCAGATTTTGGATTTCGTTTTATTTTTCATTTTATCAGTCATAATTTCAGTCTGTCTTTTCGTTGGATAAAAGAGAAAAGTTCTGCCTTTGGCGTGTTTTCTTGTGGCGTATGTATGACAACACTGTGAATTTTTTTTATACAGGTAACTTTTCGAGTCATTTATGGTTTTGGTTTTACTTGTGTAAGAGATAAAAACGAAAACATTCGAAATCAAACAGTTTATTTGCGACCCACAAAGTTCCAAGGAGAGACAGACAAAAATTAAGTTTTAGGGATAAAGATATGAACGATTGTAGGTATTACTTTTGTTAGAATTTGGTTCTATAATTGTTAGGAAAACTCGCAAGTTCTCTCACTGAATTAATAATTAAGCGATATCTAGATCTGTCTTCTGGTCCTGAACACTGGATCTGGTTATCGAACAAGGTTTCTGGATCAGAATACTGAATTGGATTCGGGACTAAGATACTTTATCCGGATGTGGATGAACTTAAAGCAAAATTTAGTACTTGAATTAAGAACATGGATCTGGATTCTAGACCTGGACAGAGATAGTGAACATGGACTCCCGATAGAGACCTTAACCTAGATTCCGAACCGGAATTCGAAACATGGGCTTGGATTTGGAGCTTGGAACTTTTGACAGAGTTTCTGAAACCAAACTTTGAACCTAGACTGTGGACAGAACTCACGTGCCTAGATTCTTGACCAGTATTTTGCTCTTGGACTGTGAATTCGGACTGGATTCTGAGCCTGAGTTCTCTAGGATTCCTCAATTCTAAACCGGCACCTGACTTATTGACAGAGATTCTGAAGCCATACCAGGAATCTGGACAAGGATTTTGAACCTGAAGCAGAAATCTGCACTTTGATTCTGAGCATGGATTCGGATTCTAGATCTGAACCTAGTTTCTTGACTTAAACTACTGACGTAGATTTTGAGCCTGAATTGTAGATCTGGATTCAGGATTCTAAACAAGATTTTTTACTCTGATAATTTGACATGCTCCAGAATCGTGAACCTGGAACTTGATCCTGAGTTCTGTACCTGCATTCTAGATAAAGGTTCTGAACTTGGATCTGTATTCTGACCCTGAACCAGCATTCTCTGTTTGGATTCAGAACCTAACCTCTGAATGTGAATTTGAGATCTGAGTGCAGAATCTAGATTCTGAACCAAAATTCGGGACATCGCTTCAGGACCAGAATTCTTAGTATGGACCTGGTTTCTGGAACGAGATGCTGAACCACAACTCTTGACCTATGGATAAGAATTCTGAACTTGGACCAAGATTCTGGACCAAAAGTTTTTACCTGAACTTAGATTCAGGAAAAAAAATTTTTACCTGACCTTAGACTTTGGTTCTGGCACAGAATTCTGATCCCGGATTTGGATTCAGGACCGGAGCTCCTGATAAAGTTTTGGAACCTGAACCTTGACTCTTCACCTTTACTCTGGACCTAGTTTCAGAGCATGGACCTGGATTCCTGAGCGGATATCGGAATCCGAATTCTGGACCAGAGTTTTGTATCTGGGTTCTAGACTTGAACTCCTGACAGGAATTCATAGATATTCGTGACCTGAATTCTGAACCTGGACCAGTACTTCAGTTGTGAAAATGAATTCTTATCCTAGACCTAGATTCAGGATCTGAATTCCTGGAGAAATTTTGGATCTGCACCTAAATTCTGATCCGAGAGGTAGGATTGTGGACCTGAGTAAAAATTTCTGAAGTGGCCCCCCCATTTTTTCGCGAGGTAACCGATTTTACAATAAGTGTTATTGTTTTGTAGTATTAGTATCTATGAACATGTTTGTGAAATATTTCTTCGATTTTCGAATTTTTCATACTATATTTAGTTACATTAACATTTATATACCTTTTCATTGTAATGCTTCCTGAAACTCAAGTTCTCTTTCGAATTATACGAAACTTTGCGAATGGATAAACAACTATTTTTGGCATAGAATGAAGAAAAAATTGTTTAAAAATGTTCAATCTTACTTAAATTTCTACTTAAATTTTCCAAAGAAATCGATGTTAAAGTGCCTTCTTCACGCGATTTTTGTTTCTGTTAAATGATAAAATGTTGCATATGTTATTGGTTTTCATAATCAAAAAAAAAAATTTGTGCTCAAATAGGGTTTTTGAAATATTTGATTTAGGTTCGGTAGGGTGCGATGTCGTCGATGTGATTGAAGCGAGCTGCGACAGGTTTGGACAAGTAGGCATAGAAAATGATTTTTTGCCTTTCTCATTTCATGAATTTTTGGTGTAATATATAAGAGAAAATGAATAATATGAAAAGGGCATCATTACAGCACTAGGTAGATTCAGAAAAACGTTTCTCTATAAAATGTATGTCAGGAAATTTATTGATCACATATTATTTTTATCTTATATATTACACCAAAAATTCATCGAAATTCACATCTGGTCTGATAATGAACGTTTCAAACATTCCGTGCGAAAAACTAACGAAAAAGAATAAATAATGCAGCTATTTATATACCACAAGTTTATAATCGGTTTTACGTACCTAGAAGTCATTTTTCTGAATAACGTTGAGAAAAATAAAATGTTGCCTTCAAACACAGCAAAAAAAATTCTGTACGAATACACCCTTCGGAATGGATTTCTACCCCTGAGTTGGAATCTGTATAAAATTACTAAATTTCAATATATTTACAAATAAACGGTACTCTTTCATTCCAAAACTTATCGCCTATAACATTTTTGCCTTGCTATGCAAACCGACTGTTGAATGAAGGCCAGGAGGGCCGAGTGTCATATACCGTTCGACTCAGTTCGTCGATATCACGAAATATCTGTGTGTGTATGTGACAAATAATCACATTCACTTTTTATTAGAGATGGCGTGACCGATTTTCACAAACTTAGAAGCAAATGGAGAGCCTCATGGTCCCATAGCTCGCTATTGAATTTTATCTTCGTATTCTTAAAAAAAAATCGAGATCAGTGAAAAATACTTTTTATTAAAACTTACAGCTAAATTCATCTAGTTCGAGAGACCTTGTTGGTTAGTGGATATATAAATCTACTTTGGGAATATTTGTCTCCGATTTCCACTCTGAACGCTCCAAAAACGAACTCACTTCGACTTCTCAGCAACGGTTACACCGATTTTCACATATCATGTTTCAAATAGAAGCTCTCAGTGTCTTAAAAGATAGTGTACAATTTCATCCAGATCCGACTTTCGGTTCCGAAATTATAGGGTGATGAGTGTCAAAGCTTTCAAGCTGTCATACAAAATGATGCAAAGCCGGTACGCATCGGTACGTGCTGGTAACGAAGAAAAAAACTTAACAAAATACAAGTGATATAAGAAAGGTATCATTGCACCACTAATTGGATTAAAAAAGGGTTTTGTAAAAAACTACAAGGATCCGCCCCATGGGGTTGTTCGAGCCGTTGATGTGGAACAAGGCAACCAAAATTTCCAATGATTGACATTTTCAATTAATCGTCACACTTTTGAATCCGCAAATGCACGAGAGTTTGCTTGGATTGATCTTTATAAGGAACCAACACCGAACACGCGAACCCAGAATATAGACTCTATTTATCGTGATTTGTATTTGTTTCGTAGCCGACGAAATTACATCAATAGCCCAAATGTATACAATTGAATGTTTGTACATGCTTGCGATACGGATATCGATATTTAAGCTTCTCTTCACCAAGCTTGTGTTCAAGTTTTGTATGCAAGCAGTTATTTTTATAGCGTATCTCTACCATTACTACCATTTTGCGATTTCGGTTGAAGCGATAAAATATTTCTCATTATCAATCGAGTTTATCTTATATAAATTAGAAATTTAGTTTAATGCACTCAAAATTTACCCTGGGGTAGTTGTCAATTTCTCAGGCGAAACGACATAACATGGGATTTCATCCAATCTTGCATGACACAAGATCAGCTCATACCAATAAAAGCTTCAAATCGTTTATGACACTTTTTATCTTGCTATGTAGCAACAACCTACCCCTAGCAAGCTACGCATAAGACTGAAACGTTAGCTACTTTTTTTTTTTTGACTAAATTGTATGTTTATTTATCATGAATTTGCGTTTTACATCAATGGTTTACATTACAAGTGTTTCGGTTCATAGTCCTTTCATCTTTGTTTCCCTATCTTAAGTTTTTAATGTTGTTATTCAGTTTATCTTGGATTGGTTTACATTTCAAAATTTTGATTTTGTTTGTTTGAATTATTAAAATATTAAAATACTCCTACCTACTTAATCTATCTTAACCTAAAACATTCAAATTTTGAATTATTGCTATTGCTGAGGCTGAGCACCTCTCTCCAAATTTTATATTTTGATGTTCGAATCGTTGTTCTAGGGTATCAAGGGAAGCTAGCTCATGCACTTCACTGGTTCTCGTCCAAGGGGGCAGATTCAGGATCATTTTAAGGATTTTATTTTGAACTCTCTGGAGCCGCAGTCTGTGTGTCCGTGCACAACCCCGCCAAACGGGGACTGCATATTCGATTGCGGGGTAGATGATTTGTTTGTAGACAGCCATCTGGTTCTTCAGGCACAGTTTAGATGTTCTACATATCAACGGGTACAGAGACCTGATGAGTATGTTACACTTGGTGATTATTTTTTCAACATGTGACCTGAAGATCAGATGTCTGTCATACGTTAGTCCTAGATAGACCACTTCGTCGGACCACTGCACGTCAGCGCTACCGAACCGAATTCTGCATTCGTCAGACGGAACAAGTCTAGTCGATCTCGAATGCGGAAACAGGATGACCTGAGTTTTCGCCGCATTGATTACAATTTTCCAGTTGGTGAAATATTCATTTAGAGCATCCAGACCCCTCTGCAATTTGTTCTTCAGAATACTGACTACTCGTCCATCATAAAGGATGGCCGTATCGTCAGCAAACTGTGACAAGACACCACCCCCCGGAAGAGGTGGGATGTCTGATGTGAAAATGTTATACAGGATGGGACCCAGGATACTTCCTTGGGGCACACCTGCAGGGATGGAAAATTTGTCCGATTGAACATTTTGCAGAGAAACCTGGAAAGCTCTATTTGAAAGATAACTTTTGATGATCTTAATCAGATACATCGGAAAATTGTATCGATGAAGCTTGTACAACAGGCCATCGTGCCACACATTGTCGAACGCTTTCTCGATATCCAAGATCGCCATTGCTGTCGATTTGGATACTGACTTGTTCCGTCGAATGATGTTGTTAACTCTTGTGAGTTGATGAATGGTAGATCTTCCTTTTCGGAACCCAAACTGTTCCTCCAGGAAGACACCATGTTGATCGGCGAATGCGAGAATTCGGCTTTGGATGGATTTTTCGAACAGCTTAGACAGGGCAGAGAGTAAGCTGATGGGTCGATAGCTCTTGGAAAAAGAAGGATCTTTTCCCGGTTTCAGTACTGGGATAACTTTAGCTAACTTCCACATTGAAGGGAAGTAGCCAAGCTCCCAGCACCGGTTAAATATTTTAGCTAGAAAAGCAAATGAGCGAGTGCTCAGATGCTTCAGCTCGATGTTAAAGGTATTGTCGAAACCGGGGGCCTTCATATTTTTTGATTTCTTCATAAAAGCTATCAGCTCATCGGCAGTAACTCTCATATCCTCAGGTACTAAACTGTCCGATCCATCAATTTCGGCTACGCTGTCGGCTACGGCCCGTTCATGTGGACTAACTATGTTAAGTCCCAAATTGTGGGAACACACGAACTGCCGCCCCAGTTCATTCACTTTCTCTAAAGGTGTTATAAGTATCCCTTCATCTGCGCCCTCAGGCGGAACCAGTGGAGGGATAGGTCGTTTTTTATTCTTAAGCACCTTCGTCATTGACCAGAAGGGCTTAGAATGAGGCGGAATTTGCCTTAGCTTTTGCTGGAATACTTTATTCCGTAAATCAGTCAATCTTTCCTTGATAACCCTAGTCAGATTTTGGTAAGCTATTTTCTTGGCACGATCGCCAGTTCGTTGAAATTGTCTCCGGAAGATATTCCGGAGACGGATGATATATTTGGTATTATTATCTATTTGGAGAGAGGTACTCACCTGATGATGTTCCGCCGAAACCGTCCTGTCCCGAGCGACCACGATAGCTTGATGGATGTTTGATAGTGCTGCGTCGATTTCCACCGGGATACCAAGTGGAAGATCGACGTCGATGAGTTGGTCTGTGATTTGTTGATATCGTGGCCAGTCGACACGATGGTAGTTCCGGCGATGTTGAATCGGCACTGTCGATGCTGGAGAGTCCAGAGTCAGTACCACCGGATAGTGGTCGTATGAGAG
Organism: Malaya genurostris; assembly: GCF_030247185.1. NCBI lineage: Eukaryota > Metazoa > Arthropoda > Insecta > Diptera > Culicidae > Malaya > Malaya genurostris. Next base: position 26,979,754 of record NC_080571.1, on the reverse strand, counting down.
GTCATTGATGGTGACCGGAGGGCTGTCGATGACGATGTTACTGAGGAATATGTCCAAAACGGAATGGACTCCCGATTTGGACAATCTCGTTGGGCAGTCCGGGGCAAAGATGTTGTACTGCCCAGCTTCTTGATGGTCAGCGAGGACGAGCCCGTTCCGGTTCCGCCTTCCATTTCCCCATCTTTCGTGCCTAGCGTTGAAATCTCCGCCGATGATAAATTTGCCATTCCGTCGGGTGACCAATGACAATTCATTTTTCAGCATTGCAGCCGTACCATTCCGTGTGCTGGATTGCTTCGGACAGTAGACAGCAATGATGACAATGGGTCCTCTCGTTGTTTCTATTTCGATCCCGATGGTTTCCAGCAAGCGAAGTTTGAAGGCAGGCAGTAGCTTGTACCGAATGCCTCTTTTGATGAGTATGGCCACACCACCTCCCCCAGAAGAGGTGCGATCCATACGTACGATGACATGATCCGGAAGACTAAAGCTGATGTTTGGCTTCAGGTGTGTTTCGGTGACTACTGCAACATCGATGTTTTCGGTATTAAGGAATTCGGCGAATTCCAGTTTCTTGGGACCCAAAGATTGGGCGTTCCAATTAAGGAGCCTTATTGACGAGCTGCCCGTGACGGTAATAAAAAAGCATCATTACTGATACCTGTTCCTGCGCAGTACGACAGGCACGAGTTTGCTTGTCCAATTCCGTAAATAGGAAGGCGAGCTGTTCCATAGAGTAGAGCTGATTACCAGTGGGGGGCTGGTTTACTGCGTCAGCATAGCTACGGAATCCTGGAGGAACCTGTTGTTGTCCACCAAGGGGAGGCGGTGGAGGAGTGGAAAGAGGTGGTATCGGGTTCAACGGTGGGAAGAACATATCCAGTACTTTCGGTGGCATCTGTTTCTGCTTCTGCTTTGGTTGCTTTTTCTCCATCGCTGCTTTTCTGACTTTGATGAATTCAGCTCGCTGTGGACACTCTTTGTTGGTCGCGTGATGTTCGCCTCCGCAGTTGGCACATTTGATGGCCGGTTCTCCCATCGGCTCGCATTCCTCAGTTCGATGTTTTCCGGCACAGGTTGAGCAACGGCTTTGGATGTGGCAGTTTCGGGCGCCGTGACCATATTTAAGGCAATTGGTGCACTGTGTTACCTCACGGTGGACGGGTTTGTATCGTTCCCACTCTACCATGATGTGGAATAGAGCTTTGATGTTCTTCAAATCGCTAATCGTTGTAGAACCTCGTTCAAAATGTACCAGGTAGAGCTGATCCCGGTATTTGACATTTTGGTTATGCCGTTTGATTTTGTATACTGCCACTGGCTTCAGTTTGTTATCTGCCAGTTCCTTCTGGAGCTCTTCCAATAACATATCTGGTAGACCACGAAGAACTACCTTGAAAGGTTTACTGGAAGCGATGTCGTGGGTGTAATACTCCAGCTTCATCATCTTCACGTAGTTCTCTACTGAGTTGTAATGCAGTCGAGATGGCACGATGATTTTGTATCCGTTTGAACACATACGGATTGTTGCTTGTAAACCGTGGCTGATCAGACTGTTGAGGTCCGTACGAAGAGTAGCAGGGAATCCCTGTATGTAGAAAGGTGGTAGTTTCTCCTTCTTTTCAATTTCCTGAACTTCAAGCCCAGCGAACTTGTTTTTGCCTAACAGGCGTTTGGTTGCAGCCGCCTCGTCTCCGCCGGCATCTGGATCATGCTGACGTTTGCCAGCACCTGAGCTGGATTGCCCTTTACTAGAGCCCGCTTTTCCCATTACTTGGGATACCGACGAACTAGCGAACAACGCGTGAAAAATTTCCAAATACTTAATAACACTTTCAAAAATACGTCTTTACTCGGAGAGAGCTAAACACAGAATGAAACGTTAGCTATAATTTCGCTTCTATTTGTAGATTCGCGTGCTTCCAACAGCTTTGCTTTGCTTCGATTGACCAATCAGAGCGATGCTTTCCCCTTTGATATATCGCTTACTCCTTCAAAACCGTTGACTATGGCAGGGAAATCCGGTATACCGGAGATATTTTGCAGCCAAAATAGGACACTGCTAGCTATTAATCAACATTTCAATGATATAAAATTAAAAATACATGGCTATGAACATTCAAATCAATACGTAGAAATATTTCCAATCAAATGGTGACATAATATTAATAATTGATACAAAATTGACTGAGCTGTAATTGTTTAAAACCTGACCACATTTCTACGTGTATTTTTCTTGAGTTTCTAGTTTGCACCGCTATATAGAAAACAAAAATGTGTTCCACATTAAAAAGGCGGGTGGGTAATGTCAGAGACATAACTGGATGTCGTGAATACGAAAACAAATGACATGTTCCTTAACACTTCCGAATATCAATTAGTTGATCAATTGTATGAATTATGCAAGCATTCCCCTTTTTCACATTTTTCGCAAAAACAAAGAAGGCTTCACTTGATCTCGCTTACTGTGAATTTCACACAGCGAAAAGTGCACAAATCTAATCCAACTGCTCTAGATTTGCACTAAACTGAGGATATTTCCCTTCGATTTGCGAAGAAGAAATCCTAAAATTCTTTAGGATTTTAGATTTTGTGTAATGCTCTCCACCGCTGCTTTTTCATCCATGCAAATGACTGGCAGCTGTGACGTAATCGCTCTTGTCGAAAGCGAAACTAGCTTTGCAAACGACACAAAACACATCTGCTCGCAGCGGCGATAGAATCCAAACTGATTCAATTTTTGTTAAGAGATTTCCTTTTATGTGATTTCGTTTGTAGCTTTTTCACTAATGGGCGGTCCTGACGGCTATAAAAATAGCCGCATACAGAATTTTAATGTCGATTATTTCATTTCGGATTTGCATAATTTATTGAAAGAAACTATCAATATGCTGTAGGGATTCGTTTCTAGCATTCACAAGGACCAAATTGAGGAACTCACTGCGATATTATCCACTTTTCGGAACATTTTTCCCGGACGATTTGTTGTACAGCAGCAGATATTTTGTTCTCTTCCTCAGAACGCGTTCTGATTGGCTGGTGTTGACATGGGTCAAATGAGATAGGTTTTTCAATAGTGTACTATTGAAATACTTCAATGCTTTTGCTATACACGTTTAAATTGAAAAATTTTGATTCTATTGGTAGTTAGATTATATAAATCATTTCACAGATCACTGAGCTATGAGCTTTAAAAACACGAGAAAGGCAAACGCGCCTTATGAATTATCCTCTTTGATACTCGTTTATACCAAACATTTCAGAAAAGTTTAATTTTGAACTATTTGAAATTATGTCACACAACTGAAAATTTTATCATAAAATTGTGATCATATTTCCGATGGCATGTCGCAAGAATTATGTTGATTCATTAGATACAACAATAGATATTCACGATCAAAAACTTATCACTCTCTCAGAGGGTAAATTTTGAAAAGGCACCCCATAGTATAGTAAGTCGTAGTCACGACAAAAATTTTATAACTCCAGCATTTCACGTCCGAATTTTAAAATAAAGGTTTTTAAATTGTTTTGTTTTTATTAATTTTTTTTAATAACTATTGATCTTGTAGGTAGGTCATTTTATTTTCAGTTATATCGCCTAAATCAACTTAATTTACAGAAGCGAATGGCATTGAGGGGATATTTGTAGGTAGACTGCCATTAGAAGAAGATGATTTGGCCGGTCTACCTATTAATAAATTGTTTTCGTTAGAAGATGAGCTGCAAGGCGGTCCTGTGTTTTGATTATTTACATTAGAAGAATTGAGTGGTAGCTTTCTACCTGTTACCAAAGCGTAACTGTCATTAGAAGAAGATGATGACGAGGTCGATCTACCTGTCAATAAATTGTTTTCGTTAGAAGACGAATTGGAAGGCGTACCTGTTTTTTGTTTTAATTTCGTAGAAATCAGTGCCTTAGAAGAATTAGGCGTGGCATTTGTAACGGTTTTTTGATTTTCAGGTATGTTCTGTAAATTTAAGGTCGTTGATTTGACTAGTTGTCTAAGCGAATGAGCGTTTAAAATTTTTTCCCTGACAGGACATTTCAAATAATTGGGTTTATGATTTCCATCGCGATTTGAACATGAAAATTTATCAGTGGTTTCATTCATTGGACCAACGTCTTTCAAACGCGATTTACCACAATTCAAACACCGTATATCCATATGAAAATTTTTGGTTCTATGGCCGAAGCCTTGGCAACGACGACATTGCGTTAAGTTTACAATACGATTATGCCGTTTATAATGTTCCCAATGAATTTTAATGTGGGAAATGAAACGTACTTTTTCTAAAGTTTTCAAATTGTTTACGTCACTTCGAATGAAGTGTATTAGGTAAAGTTCATGGGAAATTCCAGAGCGTGGTTTAGAAGTACCATTCGCTCTTTTTTTCATAAGTATTACTTGGGAAGGGGCAAAACCAAGTACTTCTTTTAGTTCAATTTTAATTTCATCAATACTTTGATCATTTGATAAGCCTTTCAAGACAGCCTTGGAGGATCTGTCTGATTTTATATCATATGAATAAAATTTATGAAGTTTCTCGAACAAATATCGAATAAGATTCGTAATCTTCCAATCCATCAACCAAGACTCGACATTCTCCTCTTCGTCCGATTTGAAATGAGACTTTTACTTCTGGGAGAAAAGTAGAAAGCTCAACTGTTCACTGGTGGCATAGATTGTTGTTTCTTCCCAGAACGACAAGCGTCCATTTTGGGAATTTTTGAAGAATTTTCTTCTATGTCGCTACAATCGGATTCAGGAAGAATCTCGTAAATATTGTTAGACGGCATAGGATCAGCGGAAGGGAAATCCGTCCGTTGTCTTTTATTTTTACATTCAGATTCTATAAGATCGTGAATGTTATTAGAAAAATGTTGAATAACGGATTGTGATTTATTCCGTATTGAATTATTTTTAGCCTTAGGCTTGTTGCCTTTCCGGTTGGACGCAGGCATTTTTGAAATGAATGGAATTTTGAATAATAGTTCTTTGAATAGCTAGCCTTAAAAAAGGCTGATTAATTTCTTAGTCACTCTAATATCACTCTGTGAATAGTCTTGAGAAAGGCTGACTAATTGTTAGTCTTTAAAAAGACTGTTAGTGATTCAGGTAGCCTTGGAAAAGACTGAAGCCTTGAATCAATGAAACTCTAGGTAGCCAGAAAAAATTTCCAGGAGCCAAGAGCTATACGCGTGCGGTGCGAACGACTGAGCTTTTTAAATTAATGATTAATGTTTTCTTAACCAGCATTCCGACTCACATTCCGGACAACTTAACTGATCAGTGCTCCCATGTCGACTGGCGACTTCCACTGGCAGGCTTCTGGTGTGTGCCCGGCGGCGACTGCGACTTTTTCGGCACAATTCTCCTGTTTGGCGCTCGCTTCATTCCAAAAGCATGAGGTCTTTGATGTTCCTCTCCTTGTATGTCTCGCTTCGACATGCTTTGCTCAGAAAATGATGGGAAAAGTGTGCATGTTCATCTTTTATATCTATGCAGCAGCAAATATTTTGTTCTCTTCCTCAGAACGCGTTCTGATTGGCTGGTGCTGACATGGGTCAAATCAGGCAGGTTTTTCAATAGTGTCCTATTGAAACACTTCAACGTTGTTGCAATACACGTTCAAATTGAAAAGTTTTTAATCTATTGGTAGTTAGATTATAAAAATCCTTCTACACACCACTGAGTTATGAGCTTTCAAGATACGAGAAAGCTTTCCTCTATAATACTCGTTTATACCAAACATTTCAGAAAAGTTTAATTTTAAATTATTCGACATTATGTCACACTACTGAAATTTATTATAAAATTGTGATCCTATTTCCGATGGTATGTAGCATGTTTGTTGATTCGTTAGATACAACAAGAGATATTCACGATCAAAAACTTATCACTGTCTCAGAAGGTAAATCTTGAAAAGGCGCTCCTTAAAGTGGGTCGTATTCACGACAAACAACTTCGCGTAATACTGTGAAGCTGTGGGCGAAAAATTTGGTAAAAACAGGTTCTGTGACCAAAACAAAACCTCCGGACCACGTCCGGACTGTCCGGACATTAGAGTATGTAGAGTTCGATCCGATACTGTGAAGAGTCCCGCTCGTTCGGGCAAGAGACATGCGGCTGCTCTTCAAATTTGATATTGGTATTTTTCCCAATATGGCGGTTACTTCCTTGTTGAACATGCGATTTTTCTTCGATTTGTTTTCAAAATATTTCGAAAACAGCTACTCGCATCGTCTGATGTCAAAGAATAATTTATTAAAAATTTCATGAATAATAAATTTGGCAATGGAGAACCCAGACTAATTTATTAGTTTTCTTGTAAATTGACGTTTGTTGTTATATAAAATTAAAAAAAATCGCTCGGTAAAATAACTGAGAATTTTGAAAAATAAATTTAATTTTTGATTTCATGAAAAAATGGGAAGATTTTTTTTCAGTGTATATTTATTTTAAATGTTCAATTGATTACAACTTTTTCTCAGAAATTTTTTTTGAAGAAGCTATAAATTGCTAGTTGTAATTGTTTGAAAATAATGTGGCTAAAAACGCATACGCCCTTTTCAAAAATTAGTCTTGAATAAAAAAAATACTTTATTTGCTCTACCGATCACATATTTAAAGTCTCATGCATATCCAAGAGGGCCGTGCCAGAATTTTGCCATTTCTGGACGATTTTGCGTGAAATTGAAGCTTAAGTTGAGAGTTAAGCTAAGTTACGTTTTCTTTTTACGTCATAATGAATCATCAGAAGTCGTTGGTCGAACTGCGGTCCAGCTGAATTTCCATAAGTCCAGAAGAACGGTAATGGCAGTTTCTTCTTTGCCCGATATTGCCGTACAGATGGCAACTATGAGTAGTGGAAACTATGGCAACTGTGAACTTGAGTTGCAAAGAAACACGATTAAAAATAAAGTGTCCTATTTTCATGCTACCACATCCACTGAGCAGAAAAAGAATAGCTCTCTTTAATCGACGTATTAAAAGTGATGGGATGATAATACTCAGTTTCGCCGATTCTGATAACCAAACTATCCTAGCAATAGCTGAGGCGGATCTTCAGTCAGCATCCAGCCTCATTTGGTTTTTGTGTCACTTTTTGCCGTAAACTTTTGGTACTTGTTTTTTTTCCGGCATTCGAGCAGCACAAAAATTAACGCTTTAATTTGCCAAATCCGGTCGCGCGAGGCTGTCGGCTTTGCTTTTGTGCTCTATTGGTTTTGTGTGATTTGGTTCGAGCGATGATGACCTTTCGATCTCAATTGAGGTGAAGTCGGGCTAATCGATTTCTCGCTGGTAATGTGTTTAAGCCTAGTAAGTGTATCTGTTCAAAGCCAACGCCTAACAAAAGTCATGTAACGGCAGGTTGGACGGAGACAAATTGCGTCTCGAAATTATGTTCATGGTAGTTATCGCAATTGCTATTGGCCCAATTAACCAATTTGAAAGTGGTACCTTTCATCACACTTTCTGCTGTAAAACAATACTTTCCTACAGACCCCGGTGCGGCTTTGGTTTTTTAACCGTACGAGAATGATTATTGACGTCCGACACACACACTGTGCGGTCAAATTGACATCACATCAGCTCTCGTAACTTACGCAATCCGGCGTCATCGTCGCCGTCGTCGTCGTCTTCATCAGTCATTTCACACATTTGTGGTCGTTGAAATTATCTCCAATTGCGGAGCTGACCGGAGTTCGTCATTCAGCATTCATTCGATTGCACATCAACCCCATGTAATTGGTCCCCCAGACGAGGGTAGAGAGTATCCACGAGAGTTCGGTTCCAAGGCGCCTGTAAGATAGTGCGACCGAAGAAAATTACTTCATCCGGTAACGGTGTCCACTTGAAATTAGATGGTAATGTTTTCGTTTGTTTCTGTTTGAATTATTAAATCACCATCCATTGATGACCGGTCATACGAATGTGCATGGAGTCGGTGATTTTGAATGCACTTTACTCTGCTCTCGACAGCAGTCCCATATTGTCTAGTGGTTAGGATATCCGGCTCTCACCCGGAAGGCCCGGGTTCGATTCCCGGTATGGGAATTTCTTTTTCATTCACAAATCGATTACAATTTATTCCGTCGAATAAACAACAACAACCCGCTAGTGCTCGAGTGCCATTAATTTTTTTGGCATTAAAAATGCCTTACTCTTCACTATACGGGGCCGGGTGTCAATTAAAAGTTTCAAAAATAGCCGCGTAACCTTTTTGTGTCATAATTTTGAACGTTAATAACTCGGTCATTTGTTGATGGATTGTTATAATTTAACAACCAATCGATTCGGAAACTTTTAACTTAAACATGTATGACGACGTCGTTTCAGTATTTCAATAGCATACTATTGAAAAAATGGTTGGAATCGACCTATGTTTTCATCCACCAATCCCTGCTTTACAAAATGACGTCAACTTATTGTTCGGCATAGGAGGCTTTGCGTCATGCATAAAAAACACCACATCGTTCTGCGTAGTATGAAGAGAAATCTATAAATATAGGCTGCACAATATTTCTTTGCCTAGTTGATGTTTGACTGCGAATGAAACAAGTAGCTCGTCCAGTGAGCTGATGACTGGATTGTATATGCGTTCACTTGCTGGATTGTCGCTTTTGCATTATGTGTTGGTGAAACTTCCTGCTGTCTGCACAACACCGCTTCGTGTTCGCTTGAATATCTTATATATCATCTAGCTATTGAGAAACCGAACCAGCATGGTTATCGGTTCTTTTAAACATCCCATGTATTTAGCAAATTGTTGGTCGATTTTGCCATTAAAAATGCCTTACACTTCGCTTCCCGAGGCTGGGTGTCAAATTAAAACATGCAAAACTAATCGCGTAACATTTTTCTGCCATAATTTTGAACGCTCATACCTCAGTTATTTGTTGATGGATTTATATAATTCGATTCGGAAACATTCCAATCGATTCGGAAACATTTAACTTAAACTTATGAGAAAACGTCATTTGAATATTTCAATTGCATTCCATTGAAAAATTTATTTGAATTGAGTTTTTTTTTTGGTTCTCTGGTAACTATCAGGCTAATTTAGTATTATCGGCAATAGATCTAATTCGGATCTAATTTACAGCGCTTGTTCCTTGATGATTTGTTAATGGAATTTCCTCATTTAAATGATTCCAAAGCTTCAATATTGTAAGCTTAAAAATGTTTTAATTTGTCAACGGATCGGTTTGCATACTTAAATCTCCATTCCCATACGAACAAAACGGTGGCGCGAAAATGGATTCAGTATAAAGTTGTGTTATTATGATAATCATAGAAACTTCTTCTTCATTATATGTGACTGAACAAGTTGTTGTCCCACCAGGTATTAAACGCTTCAAAAGATTCAAAATTAAATTCTGAAACTTATTTAAAAGCGGTCTCCTTGGTTTAGTAGTATAAATGAGTTCCACAGGCTCACATATACAGTACAATTAGATACAATATCATATAGTATCAAAGATAAACTAAAGGTAAGTTTACTTGCGATTTTACATGTATCGTTTGAATAGCAACCCTCGTAGAATTTGGTAAACGGCCAGTTTCAGTTCAATTATTATTTGCTTCAAAACACGCATTGTAACTATGACAATGTTCATTCATGTGTTAATAACATCAAGTTACAATATGAACAAAATTTCTGAATTTTGTTGCGTATCCATTTCGTATATTCCTAATATGCCAAAGCGAAAATCAATGTAAGTAACTAAATATTTTATGCGGACTGTTACACATTTTTCTTCCTCGTATTGTTGCCATATTATTTACCGACACTTTCCGAAGATTATCGACGATTTTGAAGAAGGATTAATAAAATTACACTATTACTGAGCTTACTGGTACAACATTTTTCGTTAAAATAAATAAAATCTTCTCTTGGATCGATTAACTGTTTATAAAATTAATAAGTTTGTATGTTTCTCGAAGATTATTGTCATAAAATAAAACAGTTTCATTTGTTCAGGATTAAATCTTTAGGTTGTTTGTATCTAAAATTGAGCTTTCAAGTAACTTTGAATTCTAGTTAAAGGACGTTATTCAAAATTTTAACAATGTAAAAAATTGTGGAAAGGGATCAAAATTGAATATAATTAATTATCAAGAAAAAATCTAATTGTCAATTTTATCATTCGCCAACAATCTAAGCGCTTAAACTAGAGCAAGTTTGTAATTAGTCAATTGGAAAAGTTTTTAGTTTAGTGTATCATCATCTCTTTATTTTTGTATATATTATGAAGACCTTAGAAACGTTCCATTTTGAATGTTATTGTGCTCGGTCGTGTCTTGAATACAACCCTCTAATTTTTTTCTCTCTCGCATACTGCGATCGGTTTGAAGTTGCAGAATGTGTCATTAATCTCGTCGTGTCCGATTATGAACTTCATGTTGCGGGCAATGGTGCTATTAAATTCTATCCGCCAGTAGTTCACTTTATTACAGGACATAAATATCTTCCGGCAACTGTTGCTCATATCATTTATTTATTAGTGGCGGCCAGCTAATTATTCTTTCGCCGTTTTTAAATCGCGATATTCGCCACTCCACCCCGGCCGGGTATGAATGGGGAAATTCACTTCAAGTGTGCTGCTATGACAACGCCGAACTGTCACACAAGCGAAAAAACAGTTTTTTTTTTGGCAAGGGATAAGAAGCAGGAAGAAAATGAAAGCAAACAGTAAATAAAAAAAGGCGGGTGGGTAATGTCAGAGACATAACTGGATGTCGTGAATACGAAAACAACTGACATGTTCCTTAACACTTCCGAATATCAATTGTATGAATTATGCACGCATTCTTCTTTTTCACATTTTTCGCAAAAACAAAGAAAGCTTCACTTGATCTCGATTACTGTGAATTTCACACAGCGAAAAGTGCACAAATCTAAGCAAACTATTCTTGATTTGCAGTAAACTGAGGATATTTCCCTACGATTTGCAAACAACAAATCCTAATAGTTCTTTAGAAAACTTTTAGAGCCATTAGAACGGCTGATATTGTGCAATGCTCTCCACCGTTGTTTTTTTCCCCAATGCTAATGACTGGCAGCTGTGACGTAATCGCTCTTGTCGAAAGCGTGCAGACGACACAAAACACATCTGCTCGCAGTGGCGATACAATCCAAACTGATTCAAGTTTTGTTGAGAGGCTTGTTTCTACCTGATTTCGTTTGTAGCTTTTTCACTAATGGGCGGTCCTAACGGCTATAAAAATAGCCGCATACAGAATTTTAATGTCGATTATTTCATTTCGGATTTGCATATTTTATTGAAAGAAACTATCAATATGCTGTAGGGATTCGTTTCCAGCATTCAGAAGAGTCAAATTGCGTAATTCTCTACGACATTAAACTCTGGAACATTTTTCGCAAAAAAAGGCTTCACTTGATCTCGATTACTGTGAATTTCACACAGCGAAAAGTGCACAAATCTAAGCAAACTGTTCTTGATTTGCAGTAAACTGAGGATATTTCCCTACGATTTGCAAACAACAAATCCTAATAGTTCTTTAGAAAACTTTTAGAGCCATTAGAACGGCTGATATTGTGCAATGCTCTCCACCGTTGTTTTTTTTTCCAATGCTAATGACTGGCAGCTGTGACGTAATCGCTCTTGTCGAAAGCGTGCAGACGACACAAAACACATCTGCTCGCAGTGGCGATACAATCCAAACTGATTCAAGTTTTGTTGAGAGGCTTGTTTCTACCTGATTTCGTTTGTAGCTTTTTCACTAATGGGCGGTCCTAACGGCTATAAAAATAGCCGCATACAGAATTTTAATGTCGATTATTTCATTTCGGATTTGCATATTTTATTGAAAAAAACTATCAATATGCTGTAGGGATTCGTTTCCAGCATTCAGAAGAGTCAAATTGCGTAATTCTCTACGACATTAAACTCTGGAACATTTTTCGCAAAAAAAGGCTTCACTTGATCTCGATTACTGTGAATTTCACACAGCGAAAAGTGCACAAATCTAAGCAAACTGTTCTTGATTTGCAGTAAACTGAGGATATTTCCCTACGATTTGCGAACAACAAATCCTAATAGTTCTTTAGAAAACTTTTAGAGCCATTAGAACGGCTGATATTGTCCAAAGCTCTCCACCGTTGTATTTTTTCCCAATGCTAATGACTGGCAGCTGTGACGTAATCGCTCTTGTCGAAAGCGTGCAGACGACACAAAACACATCTGCTCGAAATGGCGATTGAATCCAAACTGATTGAATTTTTGTTAAGAGATTTCCTTTTATGTGATTTCGTTTGTAGCTTTTTCACTAATGGGCGGTCCTAACGGCTATAAAAAAAGCCGCATACAGAATTTTAATGTCGATTATTTCATTTCGGATTTGCATATTTTATTGAAAGAAACTATCAATATGCTGTAGGGATTCGTTTCCAGAATTCAGAAGAGTCAAATTGCGTAATTCTCTACGACATTAAACTCTGGAACATTTTTCGCAAAAAAAGGCTTCACTTGATCTCGATTACTGTGAATTTCACACAGCGAAAAGTGCACAAATCTAAGCAAACTGTTCTTGATTTGCAGTAAACTGAGGATATTTCCCTACGATTTGCGAACAACAAATCCTAATAGTTCTTTAGAAAACTTTTAGAGCCATTAGAACGGCTGATATTGTGCAATGCTCTCCACCGTTTTTTTCCCACTGCTAATGACTGGCAGCTGTGACGTAATCGCTCTTGTCGAAAGCGTGCAGACGACACAAAACACATCTGCTCGAAATGGCGATTGAATCCAAACTGATTGAATTTTTGTTAAGAGATTTCCTTTTATGTGATTTCGTTTGTAGCTTTTTCACTAATGGGCGGTCCTAACGGCTATAAAAAAAGCCGCATACAGAATTTTAATGTCGATTATTTCATTTCGGATTTGCATATTTTATTGAAAGAAACTATCAATATGCTGTAGGGATTCGTTTCCAGAATTCAGAAGAGTCAAATTGCGTAATTCTCTACGACATTAAACTCTGGAACATTTTTCGCAAAAAAAGGCTTCACTTGATCTCGATTACTGTGAATTTCACACAGCGAAAAGTGCACAAATCTAAGCAAACTGTTCTTGATTTGCAGTAAACTGAGGATATTTCCCTACGATTTGCAAACAACAAATCCTAATAGTTCTTTAGAAAACTTTTAGAGCCATTAGAACGGCTGATATTGTGCAATGCTCTCCACCGTTGTTTTTTTTTCCAATGCTAATGACTGGCAGCTGTGACGTAATCGCTCTTGTCGAAAGCGTGCAGACGACACAAAACACATCTGCTCGCAGTGGCGATACAATCCAAACTGATTCAAGTTTTGTTGAGAGGCTTGTTTCTACCTGATTTCGTTTGTAGCTTTTTCACTAATGGGCGGTCCTAACGGCTATAAAAATAGCCGCATACAGAATTTTAATGTCGATTATTTCATTTCGGATTTGCATATTTTATTGAAAAAAACTATCAATATGCTGTAGGGATTCGTTTCCAGCATTCAGAAGAGTCAAATTGCGTAATTCTCTACGACATTAAACTCTGGAACATTTTTCGCAAAAAAAGGCTTCACTTGATCTCGATTACTGTGAATTTCACACAGCGAAAAGTGCACAAATCTAAGCAAACTGTTCTTGATTTGCAGTAAACTGAGGATATTTCCCTACGATTTGCGAACAACAAATCCTAATAGTTCTTTAGAAAACTTTTAGAGCCATTAGAACGGCTGATATTGTCCAAAGCTCTCCACCGTTGTATTTTTTCCCAATGCTAATGACTGGCAGCTGTGACGTAATCGCTCTTGTCGAAAGCGTGCAGACGACACAAAACACATCTGCTCGAAATGGCGATTGAATCCAAACTGATTGAATTTTTGTTAAGAGATTTCCTTTTATGTGATTTCGTTTGTAGCTTTTTCACTAATGGGCGGTCCTAACGGCTATAAAAAAAGCCGCATACAGAATTTTAATGTCGATTATTTCATTTCGGATTTGCATATTTTATTGAAAGAAACTATCAATATGCTGTAGGGATTCGTTTCCAGAATTCAGAAGAGTCAAATTGCGTAATTCTCTACGACATTAAACTCTGGAACATTTTTCGCAAAAAAAGGCTTCACTTGATCTCGATTACTGTGAATTTCACACAGCGAAAAGTGCACAAATCTAAGCAAACTGTTCTTGATTTGCAGTAAACTGAGGATATTTCCCTACGATTTGCGAACAACAAATCCTAATAGTTCTTTAGAAAACTTTTAGAGCCATTAGAACGGCTGATATTGTGCAATGCTCTCCACCGTTGTTTTTTTCCCCAATGCTAATGACTGGCAGCTGTGACGTAATCGCTCTTGTCGAAAGCGTGCAGACGACACAAAACACATCTGCTCGCAGTGGCGATACAATCCAAACTGATTCAAGTTTTGTTGAGAGGCTTGTTTCTACCTGATTTCGTTTGTAGCTTTTTCACTAATGGGCGGTCCTAACGGCTATAAAAATAGCCGCATACAGAATTTTAATGTCGATTATTTCATTTCGGATTTGCATATTTTATTGAAAGAAACTATCAATATGCTGTAGGGATTCGTTTCCAGCATTCAGAAGAGTCAAATTGCGTAATTCTCTACGACATTAAACTCTGGAACATTTTTCGCAAAAAAAGGCTTCACTTGATCTCGATTACTGTGAATTTCACACAGCGAAAAGTGCACAAATCTAAGCAAACTGTTCTTGATTTGCAGTAAACTGAGGATATTTCCCTACGATTTGCGAACAACAAATCCTAATAGTTCTTTAGAAAACTTTTAGAGCCATTAGAACGGCTGATATTGTCCAAAGCTCTCCACCGTTGTATTTTTTCCCAATGCTAATGACTGGCAGCTGTGACGTAATCGCTCTTGTCGAAAGCGTGCAGACGACACAAAACACATCTGCTCGAAATGGCGATTGAATCCAAACTGATTGAATTTTTGTTAAGAGATTTCCTTTTATGTGATTTCGTTTGTAGCTTTTTCACTAATGGGCGGTCCTAACGGCTATAAAAAAAGCCGCATACAGAATTTTAATGTCGATTATTTCATTTCGGATTTGCATATTTTATTGAAAGAAACTATCAATATGCTGTAGGGATTCGTTTCCAGAATTCAGAAGAGTCAAATTGCGTAATTCTCTACGACATTAAACTCTGGAACATTTTTCGCAAAAAAAGGCTTCACTTGATCTCGATTACTGTGAATTTCACACAGCGAAAAGTGCACAAATCTAAGCAAACTGTTCTTGATTTGCAGTAAACTGAGGATATTTCCCTACGATTTGCGAACAACAAATCCTAATAGTTCTTTAGAAAACTTTTAGAGCCATTAGAACGGCTGATATTGTGCAATGCTCTCCACCGTTGTTTTTTTCCCCAATGCTAATGACTGGCAGCTGTGACGTAATCGCTCTTGTCGAAAGCGTGCAGACGACACAAAACACATCTGCTCGCAGTGGCGATACAATCCAAACTGATTCAAGTTTTGTTGAGAGGCTTGTTTCTACCTGATTTCGTTTGTAGCTTTTTCACTAATGGGCGGTCCTAACGGCTATAAAAATAGCCGCATACAGAATTTTAATGTCGATTATTTCATTTCGGATTTGCATATTTTATTGAAAGAAACTATCAATATGCTGTAGGGATTCGTTTCCAGCATTCAGAAGAGTCAAATTGCGTAATTCTCTACGACATTAAACTCTGGAACATTTTTCGCAAAAAAAGGCTTCACTTGATCTCGATTACTGTGAATTTCACACAGCGAAAAGTGCACAAATCTAAGCAAACTGTTCTTGATTTGCAGTAAACTGAGGATATTTCCCTACGATTTGCGAACAACAAATCCTAATAGTTCTTTAGAAAACTTTTAGAGCCATTAGAACGGCTGATATTGTGCAATGCTCTCCACCGTTTTTTTCCCACTGCTAATGACTGGCAGCTGTGACGTAATCGCTCTTGTCGAAAGCGTGCAGACGACACAAAACACATCTGCTCGAAATGGCGATTGAATCCAAACTGATTGAATTTTTGTTAAGAGATTTCCTTTTATGTGATTTCGTTTGTAGCTTTTTCACTAATGGGCGGTCCTAACGGCTATAAAAAAAGCCGCATACAGAATTTTAATGTCGATTATTTCATTTCGGATTTGCATATTTTATTGAAAGAAACTATCAATATGCTGTAGGGATTCGTTTCCAGAATTCAGAAGAGTCAAATTGCGTAATTCTCTACGACATTAAACTCTGGAACATTTTTCGCAAAAAAAGGCTTCACTTGATCTCGATTACTGTGAATTTCACACAGCGAAAAGTGCACAAATCTAAGCAAACTATTCTTGATTTGCAGTAAACTGAGGATATTTCCCTACGATTTGCAAACAACAAATCCTAATAGTTCTTTAGAAAACTTTTAGAGCCATTAGAACGGCTGATATTGTGCAATGCTCTCCACCGTTGTTTTTTTCCCCAATGCTAATGACTGGCAGCTGTGACGTAATCGCTCTTGTCGAAAGCGTGCAGACGACACAAAACACATCTGCTCGCAGTGGCGATACAATCCAAACTGATTCAAGTTTTGTTGAGAGGCTTGTTTCTACCTGATTTCGTTTGTAGCTTTTTCACTAATGGGCGGTCCTAACGGCTATAAAAATAGCCGCATACAGAATTTTAATGTCGATTATTTCATTTCGGATTTGCATATTTTATTGAAAGAAACTATCAATATGCTGTAGGGATTCGTTTCCAGCATTCAGAAGAGTCAAATTGCGTAATTCTCTACGACATTAAACTCTGGAACATTTTTCGCAAAAAAAGGCTTCACTTGATCTCGATTACTGTGAATTTCACACAGCGAAAAGTGCACAAATCTAAGCAAACTGTTCTTGATTTGCAGTAAACTGAGGATATTTCCCTACGATTTGCGAACAACAAATCCTAATAGTTCTTTAGAAAACTTTTAGAGCCATTAGAACGGCTGATATTGTGCAATGCTCTCCACCGTTTTTTTCCCACTGCTAATGACTGGCAGCTGTGACGTAATCGCTCTTGTCGAAAGCGTGCAGACGACACAAAACACATCTGCTCGCAGTGGCGATTGAATCCAAACTGATTGAATTTTTGTTAAGAGATTTCCTTTTATGTGATTTCGTTTGTAGCTTTTTCACTAATGGGCGGTCCTAACGGCTATAAAAATAGCCGCATACAGAATTTTATTGTCGATTATTTCATTTCGGATTTGCATAATTTATTGAAAGAAATTATCAATATGCTGTAGGGATTCGGTTCTAGCATTCACAAGGACCAAATTGAGGAACTCTATTTGGCCCGTCGCTGCTGGTTGATGATTCCACTCCCACGACGTCTGCTTCCATCGAACGCACGAAAAGAAATGATCGATTTTCGACCACGGTTCCCCTTTTATACGCATTCAGTTGAAGATATGTGCCTGACTACCTCAAAATCGTCGTCCTTGCGCGAAAAACCCAAGCGAAAGTAAGGTGTTTTCCGCGTTGTTTTCAAATTTTAAGAAAACTTAATTTTTGAGTTGTTTGTGGTTATCGCACACTGTTTAAAATATTATCCTGAATTCCTGATCATATTTTTGATGAAATGGTGAAAGAA
The DNA here is from genome assembly GCF_030247185.1 of Malaya genurostris. Taxonomy (NCBI): domain Eukaryota; kingdom Metazoa; phylum Arthropoda; class Insecta; order Diptera; family Culicidae; genus Malaya; species Malaya genurostris. Next base: position 26,962,095 of record NC_080571.1, on the reverse strand, counting down.
TTATGTTGCTACCATTAATACAAGTCGAGATATTCACGATTAAGTTCTGCCCATTCTTCCATATGGCTAATTTTGAAAAGGCGCCCCATAGTAAAGTAAGTCGTATTCACGACAAAAAACTGATACTAACGATACTACGAACAGCAACAACATAGTCGAAGCCAGTAAATGACGACGGTGGCTAAACCGACCTTTGGTTGGACAATGTCGTTTGTTTGCTGCTGCTGCTGTTGTTGTTATTGTCGTCGTCGTCGTTGGAACGGTCATGCTTTTTCTGAGGCGGGGCAAAATTAATATACTAGCGACAATATTTTACGCTGGAATTATGTGCATACGTCACCGGGTGGTATCGTATACGATATACAACCGGCACATGCTCGATCGAATGTCGTGACTTGGTCGGTTGGGCATTGGTTCGGCAGGTATCAGTAACCGGAATTGAATTGAAATCGATACGGAATATTAAATGAAATGTGATGACTTGTATATCGCTCATTACGGAAAAAGAATCATCTCTCAAGTTCCTATATTCATTTTACACTGTAAATCGTCCAAGCCGTGCAGTATCCGAGGAGAATTAGGCTTAGATTGATCCAGAATTTTGATTTATATCTCCGTGAACAGTTGACGGATTCTTACGATCCACGACTCGTTTGATTGGTATTGCGATAAGGTATCTAAATTTGGGACAAGTTTTTAGTTTTCAAGGTCAATTGTGAAAGATATTGTCAAAAACCTGTTTTAATCCACCTAGTGGTGTAATGATGCCTTTCTCATATAAATCATACCATCATATATAATACTGTTATAATCTTCAAAATAATTTTCTTCGATTCCTAAAAACAATAACCGAAATCGGTTTGTTTGACCGTCTGCTGATAAAAAACTATTAATTGGAGAAGATTTGAAGTCGATTTAGAAAACTTTGTACGGTTTTTCGTCCTTTTCAGTGATGGTATACAATTTTTAACACACTTTACCCTATATTTCCGGATCCGGAAGTCGGATCCGCATGAAATTCAGGAATTATGTATGGGACCACAGGACCTTTCATTCGAACCTAAGTTTATGAAAATCGGTCGCGCCATCTATGAGAAAAGCTAGAAAACATATTTTCATTTTTTTGCACATTTTACCCCATAACTCCGGAACCGGAAGTCGGATCCAAATAATATTCAGGAATTTTGTATGGGACTACAAGACCTTTCATTTGAACTCAAGTTTGTGAAAATCGGTTCATCCATCTCTGAGAAAAGTTAGTGCAAAAAAACGTTACATACACACATACGCACATACACACACACAGACATTTTGCGTACTCGACGAACTGAGTCGAATGGTATATGACACTCGGCCCTCCGGGCCTCAGTTCAAAAGTCGGTTTTCACAGTGATTGCATAACCTTTCTATATGAGAAAGGCAAAAACTGCAAATTTTGTCATAAAAGTTTGTATAACTCGGAGAGTAATCATTCCTGAAAGACCTTTGATTTGCAACTAGTTTTGTCAAATACCATTCGACTCAGCTCGTCGAGTACGCAAAATGTCTGTGTGTGTATGTGTGTGTGTGTGTGTGCGTATGTGTATGTAACGTTTTTTTGCACTAACTTTTCTCGGAGATGGCTGAACCGATTTTCACAAACTTAGATTCAAATGAAAGGTCTTGTGGTCCCATACAAAATTCCTGAATATTATTTGAATCCGACTTCCGGTTCCGGAATTATGGGGTAAAATGTGCAAAATAATGGAAATATGTTTTCTAGCTTTTCTCATAGATGGCGCGACCGATTTTCACAAACTTAGGTTCAAATGAATTTCGCTGTAAATAATTCACAAGTGTTAGATGTTCAAATTTTATTCGATATACTGATAATATTAGACTACAACAACAGAATATTATTATCAACATTTGCTACTTAGCCATTGTAGATTAGTTGGCGCACCTTTTTGCGAACGTTCCTCATTAAATTCCGTATAGACTTCTTGGCGATAAGTTTTGACACTTTTTTCCAATCTTTTTCGAACTGTTGAATGGTTTCGGCTGCCGAGACATGTTTCCTAAGATATGCCTTCGTTAATGCCCAAAATTCCTCAATTGGTCGAAGTTGTGGGCAATTTGGTGGATTCATGTTTTTTGGGACGAAAGTGACATTTTTGGTAGTATACCATTCAACCGTTGATTTCGAGTGGTGGCAAGAAGCAAGATCTAGCCAGAAGACAACAGGATCCTTGTGGCTTCGAATCATGGGTAGAATTCGTTTTTGTAAACATTCCTTGATGTATATTTCGCTGTTCATTGAAGCAGTGGTGATGAAGGGTTTCGAAATCTTACCGCAGCTACAAATTGCTTGCCAGACCATAGCTTTCTTAGCAAATTTTTCGACTTCAATCGATGTCTCGGACTGGTTTAACACTTGCCCTTCTCGCACCGTATAACATTGTGGTCCGGCTAGGTTTTGTAATCGAGTTTCACGTAGGTTTCCTCGTTCATGATTATGCAGTTCAAATTTCCAGCAAGAATCGTATTGTACAGCTTTCGAACCCTCGGCCTGATCGATGCTTCTTGTTTCGGACTACGTTTTGGTTGTTTCTGCTTCTTATTCTGGTTCGAAGAACATTTGACTTCGAAGTGCCCACTTTTTTGGCTACATCCCGAACTGAAACCTCCTTCTTTTGCTCGAACGCCTTCAGTATACGTTTACCCATATAATGGTTAGCAAGACCTTTTTTCGACCCGTTTTCGGTTTATCCTCAAAGGTGTTATCCTCACCGAACTTACTGATTGCATTTCGCACGGCTTTTTCACTTACTCCTTCCATTTTTGCTATCTTTCTCAGTGACAGTCCGCGTTCTGTGCACCAATTTTTTGACGTCGTTCTGCTGAAAGTCCACGCATTTCGAAACAAACTAATGAGAACGAATAAACAACTGCACAAGTGATTAGAGAAGAGTTTAAACAACAGGACGCAGTCGGTTCTTTGTATTTGAATGTAGAAGTGGTTTATTATATTCAACGAGCCTAATATTTAATTCGTTTAAGACGGTTTAATCTGCTTTAGAAGCAATCAGATCTAAAAATTTTTTACGCAAAACTAGCAAACTTTTGTTTATTTTCTTTTGGTTTTGTAGCGTAACCATGGTATTTTTGCGACGCTTTTCTATGTTTATCGACGCTTTTTAACGAGGGGCTACTAAAAGTATACTATTACTGAGTTCTCGGGTTCACGATTACCGAACAAGTTTTTTTCTTTAATTTATATGGGACTTCGTAATCTTGTGTTTATCTTTGCCACTACATCCATGCGAGCTTGTTTATTTTTTCTTTTTTTTTTTTGAGTTGTTGTTTAGGGCGCGTACCACGTGTTCGTTCTACTCGGAGTCAGTGTCGCCCGCGTATACAGGGTCCGGCACTCGAAGTGTAACCAATTAAAAAGGCCATAAAATCAGTTTGTAAAATTACTTTTATTTAATTCAAAGTACAAAATGTGTAAAAATAATACAAAATTCAGAATCAATTCACTTTTGCTCGATATGACCACCTTTTGCCTTGACTTGATGACTTGAGAGAGCGAAGGAGTTGCGTCGTTTGGCCGAAAGCGGTCAATTTCCGAACATTGTATTTTCTGACGAGAAATTTTTTTCCAATTGAGCGATTCGTAAACTCTCAAAACGATAGGGTTTACTTGACCGACCGTTCATACGAGAATTTGAGTCATCGATTGGCCACCAGGAGGCAGCACCCGCAACAGATAATGGTTTGGGCCGCTGTAACCGCAGATGGGCGCTCTACAATCGTTTTCATCGAGCCTGGCGGCAAGGTTAATGCGACATATTATCGGGAAAGTATTCTGGAGGTTGCTTTGAAGCCGTGGGCAGACAAATATTTCGGTGGCAGACCATGGACGTTTCAGCAGGACTCGGCACCGTCTCACAAAGCTCGAGTGAACCAAGAATGGCTGAAAAACAACGTTCCGAACTTCATCACGTCCACACAATGGCTCTCGAATTCACCAGATGCGAATCCAATGGATTATTCTCTTTGGGCCATTTTGGAGAGCAAAGTCCGAACTAAAAGATACACCAGTCTCGAGGCGCTGAAAAAAGTTATTGTCCGCGAGTGGGCCAAAATACCTGCAAGTCACATTCGGCCAAACGAAGGAACTCCTTCGCTCTCTCAAGTCATCAAGTCAAGGCAAAAGATGGTCATATCGAGCAAAAGTGAATTGATTCTGAATTGTGTATTATTTTTACACATTTTGTGCTTTGAATTAAGTAAAAGTAATTTTCCAAACTGAATTTATGGCCTTTTTAATTGGTTACAATTCGAGTGCCGGACCCTGTAGGTTCAAAAACGAAAACGGTATAAGTTTACTGGTTCACCATTATTTACCCAACAGTCTATTTTGTGTATTTTAATTTTGGATTATTTTCTGAATGTAATTCCACAATTCTCGTAAACTGAAGTCCAATCTGCAATCTCTGCGTGAATTATATATCAGTCATCGATTCCCCGATGAAACACATCCTGACATATCATGTTTTTGGTTTTCCAAACTGTCCATAAAGTAAGATCCGAGCCGCGTGTCGCCTTGTTCGCCTCTAACTAATGGTGACATCGACCGTCTAGACGCTGGTGTTGTTGTTCCCCGCAAAACGAAAGCTGCGACAAATCCTGCGTCCAAGTTTCTGCGTGGAAATTATCCAATAAATTAGACACCGAGCCGGCATAAATCATAACTCCAGTCGAGTGGTAACAAGTCCGAAAAAATGACACAATATTCCTGTACCCCCTTTTCCTTTTCTGTGCCGTCTCCGCCCAAAACCGATCGCCGACCGACACGGGAGGATATCGAGCAACAAGCTTAAAAAATCGTTTAAAACTCGGCAAGTGTCTTGTCGTGGTCTCGGATCGCGTCGTTCGGCACAGGAGGTTCCCCGCTTGTAGGAGCATCAAAACATTATCGCGTTTGTTGTCGTTCCGTTTTGTCGATCGCAGGATTTGGTGTTTGGGATTTCATTCTCCCTGCTCCGAGGTGCTTGTTTTGCGGTGAATTTACCTCCCGAGAACCCGTGATAGCCCTTGGAGTGGCAAGGAAAAAAAATACACACTCACATACACACACACCGAGACCAGATCGGTAACTCGCAGATGAAATGGGAAATAATAATTTCATGTAAATACGCGAATGGAACGCAGCGATTTAAATCAGCGCACAACTCGGTGGCCATTCTGCGAAATGGAATGAAACGGCTTCACGCCGAGGGGTTTACTGGTTATTGGTTCGGCAACGACCATCGAATATCGACTGCCCCGTTGGAGGCCCCTCGGAAACCTCCAAAAGGGTCCAGAGTCATCAGCCCCATGTAGCGCGAGACATTGGCGCCTTTCCCCGCTCGCGGTTGGGGTTTCAAATTAAGGAACAGATATTGAAATGTTTCGTCGGATCTTTGCGGCCGTTTAGCTCCACGGTCCACACGGACAAGGACCAGCAACCGGCCAACGGTGTTTCGTTCCGTGTATAATTTTTTTTTTTGGGGGAAATGTCTTTACAACGAAACGCGTCCGCTGAGAAATAAATTAAAATGAAATGCGACAACATAATTTTAATGTTTTGTGTCCGCTCTTCTGTCTCCCGTTCCGCTCCGTTTCTACCTCTGCCACCTGCCAGCGATGAGTTATGAGTCGGATAGCCGAAGGAATGCCTTCTGGATATTCGGAAGTTATGATCATGGGCGAAAATGTACATTTCAAATATTCGGGTATTAATTTCACGTGGCCGAGCTCAGGAATTCGACTGAAATCCGTAGCGGTTCGGTCAAAGTAGAAGACTTGGCCGGTTGATAGCTGCAACGAAGTTGTTAATGACATGAAGCGTTTACAGGTGGTGGCTTTATGCATGGATTGGTCCTTGACAGTTTCGGAGCCTAGCTAGAGGCGTTGGCGTCCAAGCATTTTATGAATGCCCGCTAACGATGCCTGATTGTCACGTAGTCGATTCCGTAGATTTTTAAAGGCCATAAAATAGAACTAAAACTGAAAAACCTCGAGTAGATAATGTCAGAGACATAACCGCGAGATTGACGTAGGACTGCTTTCGAGATATGTATAGATAATAACTGATTTGATACCGTTTGCGATTTTGTAGTCCAGAAAAAAATCATTCGGTTTCGGACGATTGCGTTTGCGGCAATTTAAGACAGTTTTCTAAATAAGTTTGCGGTTCTGAAAAGGACCGCCAGTGGCTATGGAGTGCTTTAAAGGACTATTTTACTACGGATGATTACGTTTGTATTCCAGGAAGAAGGGCACCAGTCAAAGTCAATTGTAAGTTTGAGCCTTGATCTGGAAGAAATCATTACATAAGTATAATCGTAACACAAATCGTACAAACGCTCATATATTTCAATATTTCATACATCTCAATATTGAAGTGAAAGAAACTATTAATTCATTTCTGGCATTCGGAAAACTGATGATTTGTACCTCCGATTTCTAAAGAAGTAATCTTAATAGTTCTTCAGATAACATTTACAGCCATTGGAACGACTGATTTTGTATAATGTTCCCCATCGTTGTCCACTTTTCGTTTTGTATTTCTCCGATGCAAACGACCATCAACTGAATGACTCAATCTCTCTTGTTTGAAGCGAAACTCACACTGCGAACGCCCAACAGCAGATATGCTCACAGAAGAACAGAAGACTTGAGGAACGGAACCTTATTTTCACCATTGACTGAAGCACCAGTTGAATAATTCCATTGTTTTGACGTAGATGGCGGTGTGCGCATTCGATGTGTCTCCGTTCATGGATCCTCATTTACTGAAGCTAGCAAACGTGCAACAGAGTTTCGGTTTCGTATTTGGACCTATTATTGCCTTTCTCATATAGAAAGGTTATGCAATCGCTGTGAAAACCGACTTTTGAACCGAGGCCCGGAGGGCAAGTGTCATATACCATTCGACTCAGTTCGTCGAGATAACAAAATTTCTGTGTGTATGTGTGTGTGTGTATGTGACAAATAATGTCACTCAATTTTCTCAGAGATGGCTGAACTGATTTTCACACACTTAGATTCAAATGAAAGGTCCTATAGCCTCATACAATTTTCTTAAATTTCATTTGGATCCGACTTCCGGCTTCGAAATTTTAAGGAAGTACATGGAAATTTATTTAAAAATGCGCAGTCAATTTTCTCGGAAATTTCTCAACCGATTTTCACCAACTAAGAAGCAAATGAAAGGTTTTAAAATTCTCTGGAAAGTCCCCGAAAAGTTTATTCAGATTCAACTTCCGGTTCCTGTATTACAGTGCGATTAATGACAAATTACAATTTCACGAGTATTTTTTCTCAAGCGAGGCACATTTTTATAAAACTTACTGCCAAATTCATCTAGATTGCAGATCTTGTTAGTTAGTGAATATATGAAACTACTTTGGGACTACTAGTCTCCGGTTTCCGCTTCTGAACGCACCAGTAATAGTGAAAAAAAAGCTCCAAAACGGAACTCACTTCGATTTTTCAACAACGGTTGAACCGATTTTCACAAATCATGATTCATATTAAAGCTCACAGTGTCTTCAAAGATACTGTGCAATATTCCCCAGATCCGACTTCCGGTTCCGAAATTATAGGTCAATGAGTATCAAAACTTTTAAACTGTCATACAAAATGATGCAAAATCGGTTCCCATCGGTACGTGTTGTTAAGAAAGAAGAAAACGCCACCGCCTAGCACACAGCGTGCTTAGTTCAATTTTGTATAACGTGCAGGGTTGCCACAATTAAATCTATATTAACTTGACATAACTATTTTTAAATTGAAACGGTGATGGTATTTTCACCAAAGAAAGTTTTTGATTTTACTTAAGTTAAAAAATATCGTGACAGATTTTTCTTGTGATGTTTTTGAAAACATAAGTAATATGAGAAAGGCATCAATACACAACTAGGTGAATTAAAAAAGGTTTTTCACTATATCAACAACGTTTACGTAATAACATGGTACTAACAACAATCTTACACCTTCTACCATTCGTTTCGTGAAAGAGTAAGAGAAAATACTCAAGCAGGGAATAAGTTATAAAGGAATTATATCTGTAGTACTTTCGTTACACTTTCGTGTTGTGAAATTTTGAAAATACACCCAGGTGTGCATAGTAAAGAAAGACGTAGTCCTACATAAAAATCGAGCACAAACAATTGTGATAAAAATTGTGTCTTATTTTGATTTTAAGCGTCATTTCATCGTTCAGAATCCCTAATATTGGGATATGACGGAAAGTATCAAAGATAAATAATAAAGAGATGCATGTATCTACAAAGATTATAAAAAAAAACCTTTTTTAATCCACCTTTCTCATATCAGTTAAATTTACAAAAATATCACTAGAAGATTCTGTGAAGAATTTTTCTTCTTCAATTTTGAATAAAATAATAAACTTTTTTTGGGTATAAACTAACATAACCTTTTCAATTTGTAAACAGTTATGTCAAGTTAATAAGATATTTTTTAATTTTGCATCGTCGCGCTAAATGATTAAACCCACTTTACCCTATAGATCTGGAGCCGGAAGTCGTAAGTCGGATGAAATTAAACAGTAACCTATGAGACTATAGAAACTTTTATTTGAGCCTGTTTATGGAAATCGATCAAATAATCTTTGAGAAAATTGAGTGAGTCTCGTTCTAGAGTTTTGACCACTATTTCCGGTACTTCTGAAACCGGGAACTTGGAACAAGTATAGCCGAAGTCGGTTCGTTTAGTACGTAACTAATATAGCCTACAAATTGAATCAGTTTCGAGCCAAATCTAGAAGAATTTAAAATCTTTTTCTGCATCGTAGCTCTAAATGAGCAACCTTTGGGACTATGAAATTTTTTTATGAGTGATATTATTTGACACATACTCACACACAGACACGCACAGACACATACATTGCTCAGCTTGATGAACTGTGTCGAAGGATATAGAACATTTAGCCCTCTGGGTCAATTTTCATTAGTCATTTTTTCAAGATTACATAAACTTTCTAAATGAGAAAGGCAATAAATGTACTTTTATAGAAAAGCATCGTTATAACACAAACAATTAGGTACAAATTGAATAAAAGAATTAGAAAATTAACATTTTTTACCTGAAAAATCTAAATTCTAATGTGGCAACCCTGCACGCTATACGAAATTGAACACGCAGCGAACGGAACAAAGCTGCACGTACCGACGCGTACCACTTTTGCATCGTCATTTTGAATGACGATTTGAATGTTTTGACACTCATCGCCCTATAATTTCGGAACCGGATATCGGATCAGGATGAAATTGCACAGTATATTTTATGGCAATGAGAGCTTTAATTTGAATCATGTGAAAATCGGCTGAACCGTTGCTGAGAAATCGGAGTGAGTTCCGTTTTTGGAGTATTTTCTTCACTGTTATCGGTGCTTTCGGAAGCGAATTTAGCAGCAAGTTTTATAAAAATGTGCACCTCGTTTCGCCATCATTTGTGAAAATAATACTCATGAAATTAATTTTTTTTTGTAATACCGGAACAATACATTCCTAATCTGAAAAAAACTTATTGGGTTTTTTTTAAAGAATTTCAAAAGAGTGATGCTAATCTAAAAAAACCCTTCTTAATCCACCTAGTGGTGTGATAATGCCTTTCTCTTTTTTCATAAAAGTCTCAAGAAAATATATTTCATACTTATATTAAATAATTTCGGATACCAATTTTGACACCAATTGATTCAGATTGATTCGAGTAGTTCACAAAAGCATGCTTCAGTGTTTATGTCACACAGTCAGCATCATTTTTCCAAACTAGTGCTTGACATTTGCGTTGCCTATTTGTATGAGAACAGTGATGCTAATCTAAAAAACCCTTCTCAGTCCCCTTAGTGGAATTTTCATATATCTTGAAAAATTACCATAGGGGGGAGTACATGAAATTTTCGATATCGAAAAAAAAAGTTTGATGCCAAAAGGCTTAGAATTGCATGAAATGTCGAGATTTAGTGTCATCTCGAAAAAATTTTTTTTTTCAAAATTCGACTTTTTGGGACTTAGAAAAATATCAAAAATCCCAGAAAGTTGATTTTTCCAAAAAAAAATTTTTTGAGATGACACTAAATTTCGATGTTTCATGCAGTTTTAAGAGTTTCGGCATCAAAAAAAATTTTCGATTTTGGAAATTTCATGTACTCCCCCCTATGGTGCTTTTTCAAGATCGAAAATTGTCAAACCTTTACCACCGAGCAGCACCCCTTACGCATGTCCGATTTAGGTCAAATTTTGCATGAAGGCTTTTTTCGAGGTGCTTAAACTTTTGAGCACTAGAACTTAACGAAAATAGAGGTGATCCTAAAATTTTGACACCCTTATATATAAGAGCGGTAAAAATCAACGTGTTTTGTCGGTTACGTCACTTATACAATTATATATCTGGAACCAAAAGTCACAGCCATTTGATATTTGAACTTGATCAATGACCCGACAGTAGCTTGCAAACGAGCCCAAGTTTGTTAAAATCGGTTCAGCCATCTCTGAGAAAATTGAGCGCGTATAAATATCTTCTAAAAGTGCACACACAGTCATTTTCCGATCTCGTCGAATGGCATATAACACTATGGGTCTCCGATGCTCCGTTCGAAAGTCGGTTTTTCCAGCAAATCTAATACCTTTCTATAGAGAAAGGCAAAAAGAACACGTTTTTGATTTGGATTTTCTAACAAAATAGGTGATCATGTTTTATAATAATTTTTACTTTCGTTGGTTTAGCTTTCGATAAAACCACACCGAAAAGAATCAGTTTTTACCAGGAAAAGTTTTTTTTTAAATATCTTTTTTCCTTAAAAGTGCTCAACTTGAATTTTTGATAGCAGGTAAGGGAACATAATCACCTATATTATAAGCACCTTATCTTGCTTTAATTTTTAAAAATTGAATTTTTTCAGTGTAGGTAACTACACTAATTTTTAAAAACCCCTTATGCAACACTTTTTTGTAGGATTTGTCATTTTTCGACTACAGCCATTTGAAAAAAAATGGTTAAAAAGTTTGGCCCTTTTCAAAAGACTGTCTAGATCATTTTTGGAAAAACAAAGTATGCAAAGTAGTTTTTTGAGATAAGCTCTTCATGTACAGCAAGGTTAATTAAAATCTAAGAGAGTGCTGCCAACTCTGAATACGATTTTTTCCGGAATTCTCTAGAAACCGTCCGAAAATATATTAAAGACTCTCTCGAGTTGTTAAAATTGCTTGAAATTATTCGAAAATTGTTTCAAAAATGTTAAATTTTTCCCGAATTGTCACGAAATTCCATCAGAATTGTCTCATAATGGTCACCAAATGGTCTCAAAAATTCAGAAAATTTTTCTCAACTCCTGAGATAGTTTCCAAATTATCGCAATGTACAATGTACAATCATCTTTAAATTGTCATAAAACAGACCTAATAATCAAGTGGAAACAATCCTGAAATTAACTGGAAATAATTTTAAAACTGAATGTTTTAAAATGGTTTCAACATTGTTTCTAAGTGATCTCCAAATTGTTACAACAATATTCAAATTGATAAAAAAAATGTTAGGGAATTGTCTAAAAATTATTATAGATGTCTATTTCTACGTTTCGCCTTCGGCTCATCAGTGCGTCAGCAGTTTATGTTGGACTACTAATACCACCGTTAACTATCGTTAGTAAAGGCATAGCACTTCGTTGCGATAAGTGTGTATGCAAACAGCCTTAACGTTACGTCTGCTTAGCGGTTTATGTTGAACCGTTAGGTTGCGTTAGCAGTCCAACATAAACTGTTGACGCACTGATGAGCCGAAGGCGAAACGTAGAAATAGAAAATAATTATGTGCTCGTAGCCTAAAACCGATACCAATGCGGTACCAAAAATCATCAGAAAATTATTACAATATTATTTAAATTATTATCTTGAACTGTTTAAAAATTGTTTTAAATTTTTGTCAATATTGTCCACAAATTGCCATGAAATTGATGGAGAATTGTTTCGAAAAACTAATTCTCAAACATTTAAAAACTTTTTTCAAATTTCACGCTCTAACACAAAATCCCTAAATGACTTATCCCTAAATGACTTATTTCAAAGTATTTCAAAATATTTTCGAAAATATTTCAAAATGGCTTTTTTACACTTCTAAATAAATTATATGCACCTTAGCACAAAACCAAACCTAATCAAACCCCTCAAATTCAGACGTTTCAAAATTGTTTGAAAATGGTCTCCAAATTGTCTCAAAATGTTTTCAAAAGTGTCTCAAAATCTTTTTAAAATTATTTCAAACTCATTTCAGAACTATTTCAAAACTGTTTTAAAATTGACTCGAAATTGTTCCAGAAAAAAATTATTTTGTTAATTTTAGTCACGAAATTTCGTTACCAGTGAGTAAGTGTAATTTGTGAGGTATTCAATATTGCCCATGACATAATTTCACTATCAGTACGTATTTTGCCTGGAGTAGACTCTTGAAGACATAATCCTGCAATCTCCAATCAACAAGCCAAATTCAAATTGAGCAATCAAAGCGATACTTCGTCAACTTTTTTTTATTTGCATCTTAGATTGTGGAAATCGGTTAAGAAATTTCCGAGAAAATTGAGTTCGCATTTTGCAATAAATTTGCACATATTTCCTTGTAACTCCGGAACCGGGAGTCGGCTCGAAATGAAATTCAAGAAAATTGTATGAGGCCTTATATTTGAATCTAAGTTTGTGAAAATCTGTTTAGTCATCTCTGAGAAAGTTGAGTAACATTATTTGTCGCATACACACACACACACACACACATACAGGCAGACATGTGATACTCTCGCTCGGATAGTTCTAGAACGAGTTTACCAAGCTTTTGTTCCATACTCACTCCTCACAGGATTCTCTGTACGAAGGCAGCGGGTTTGACTGTCCAAAGAAGTTTTTACTGTGGCTTCGACACTATTTCATTTGCTTCACTGTCAAATAGTCGCGCCCTAACTCAACAAGGTCGACTCTCTCGCACAACCGAGTTAAAAATTGTCTGATTGACATTTTACAATCTTAAGTCATGACTGTCGAGCAGTACAAACACTAAGAACATTCAGGTAATTTTTGAATCTCGGAACATTTCAGACGAATTCCTTTTTTTACACAAAAATAGTGCGAAATTTGTATTTCGGCGTTATTTTAAAGTTCCAGTGTGGTGGTAACGAATCAAACGACGTTTCGACATGCAAATCTTCCGCATCAGTCGCATTCGGCTAATGTGTCCTTCGCGCGGGATTCAAACTCTGCGAATGCATCTTTTTCTCACGAGAACAAACGCCCGAAGAATGTCCATTAAACGTGAACCACCGAAATTAGGAAGACACGCCACACACACACATAACATTATCCCCGTTTGGCCGCATTATCCAACCGGTTAAGTATCGGGTTCCCGAAACTTCGGTTAGTCCCATTCATAAAGTCAATTACGGTTCCCGTCGGTCGGCAGGCAGGCCACCGAAAAACCCATTACTCAATAACCACCGCAGCAAACCGAAGAAAAAAAACAACTAGGTATCTAATCACGAAAAGCTAAACTCTCGGACGGTTCGGATTCGAGGTTCCTGTCGTCAATGGCATACACGATCGCATATGCGCCTTCGACCAGAAAAAAGTCACACACTTCTGATGCGAACGGGGCGTATCCCCATCGGGTCGAAAGAGAGATGATCTGTTTTATTTTTTTTGTGTCTCATTTCCCGAATTCGCATCGAGGTCCTGTTCGGCACTCATACGGTTCACAGCATCGCAAAACACCGGCTCCATCGTCACAGGTTTGTGCGGTGCTTGTTGTTGTTGTTGTTATGGTGGTTCATTTTCCAAAGCCTACTGCACTGCACTGCAGCTAAGTCGAACCAGCGATCATCGATCGAGTGGCAGTTGGAAATGCGTGCGTGGGAACGTTTTCACCCCACCGTCCGTTGCCCACCGTCGAACCGAGAGTCACGCGGTTCTTCGGCGGAGTTTCGGGGGGGGAGTCGGCGCGGAGCAGTAAATCTCGGAACTTACACTCGAGTAAGCGAGGTAGGGTTAATTACAACCGGACTGTCTAATGATAATGTTAAGCTAACTCCTTCGTTAAGCGTTTGAGCGTTTGAGTTGAGTTCGCCTGTGTGTAGCAAAAAAAAAAACTATTAATTGGCAGTCGCAACTTCAGTTGCTAATGCGGCTTCTCCCTGGGTAAAAACCATGAGATATGGACCGACGAGCGCCGTGAAAAGCCGAGATTGTACATATCGATCATCGGAAAGCAGCATATCGGAATGAATTGGAAGCATAATAGGCATTGGAAGCATTTGCTGGCACTCCGGACGTCTTCCGAAGTGTTGCGTGATACGTTCACATTCAACACTGATGGTTTTTGTTTGCGGTTGAATAATACCGACTGGTTAGTATTGGAGGATTTGCATTTATGGATGCTGCTATTAAAATTCGTCTAAATGTTCAATTGATTTGAAAGGGCATATTATTAGCTAAGGCCTTGTGAGTTTTTGGGGGTTATCTTCAAATTGGCTAGGGTTAGGCTTCAGATGCCGTCCATTTAAATCTATTGCTACTCTATCTATTCTAAACAGTTGCGTATCTTAAATATTATCGTTGAATCATGGCAAAATTGGTATGGCGAAATTCGCACTGCTAAGGGCTCGGTAGCTGTCAATTATAGGCAATCCTGAGTTTAATAACTGGTAACTTACCCAGTGCGTCTAAACACGTCAGGGCCAAAAAAAATCAATGGGTCTAACACCTGAGAACAATTTGAAAAGATTCATTTCCTTGGTTATGAATTCAACTCCGTTAGCTTTGTGCCAGGCAATGCACACTGGTTCAAAAGCCCAATTTTATGCTCTTTATTGAAAACTCATTAGAAACGTGGTTTTCGAAGTACAGTACTTTCAGCAAAGTTGCTCAGAGTGAAAGGCGCCATCTTATGAAAAAAATTATTTAAGTGATTATTCCCCTAAAAGTGAGATGAATATATTTTTTTAGGTGAGGGCCAGCATAGGGACTAAGTAATTTAGATAAACTTGTGCAGAAAGTTATTTCAAACAAATTCGCTGAAGATACTATTAACGTAACTTGAGTGTAATTCATGATATAATGTATTTTCTGAAAAGGGTGTCCTGAAACCATTTTTGTAAGAATATATATATATATATATAAGTTAACAGCCAGCGTTTCCCAAGAACGTCACCAATAGCAGACGATCGAGATTCCCACAGAATGAAGACCGCAGCATCAACAACAATCGTCGCCCCAGCATCAGTCACGTACACGGTAAACAAATCTTGTATCGCGTTACCGGCGCTAGGGAATAGTAAATCGACAGGGTTCTCACGATCGGCAGCTAGCTAGGTTAGGCTTAGAGTAAAGTTAGAACAAAAATAAAGTTTAGTTTCAGTTTAACCTTAGAAGTGAAAAGTGTTCTCTCTTTTTAAAAACCCCTTTGCGAGGGTAGATATTTTAAATGGCGCAGTCGTTCGGATTGTAGTGCGGTTTTTTAAGTGATTTCTTTCGGCACGAAGAGCCATCCCCGAGTGTACATCGGTGATTAGTGAAGAGATCCAGAAGAAGCTGCACCGGACCCATCATCTAGTTAACAGCGAGAGAATATCGCAACCTAACCGTAAGTAATTTTAATCTTTTAATTAACTATTATCACATAAGTTTAACGCATTTAACATTTCTTAGCTATTGCCTAAAAGTGAGCTATTGACATTGTAGTGAAGTGAAATTAATTTTAGTTAAACAAATCAGTGAAAATGGAACAGCACATCGCTGCTCTCAATCAACAGATCGCCTCACAGGAGGACGAAATTCAACAATTAAGAATGGAGCTTCTAGGTGCGTCAGAAGCTGCCCAAGCGGCTCAAGTAGCAGCTGCCGAGGCTAGAACAAATATGCTACCTCGAGCTGCAGGAGATCCCGAGAGTATTTTAAAATCTCTCCAGACTCCCCAGATCATTCGAGACCTTCCCAGTTTCGATGGAAACCCAATAAAATTGCATTCTTTTATTAGAGCCATTGATAGTTTAATGCCAACTATCAATAGAGCTGTTGGAACAGATTGCCACCAAGTTTGGATTCAAGCAATTCGAACCAAAATAGTGGGAGAAGCAGACAATATTCTAGAATTGTACGGTACAAATTTGAATTGGACCGACATAAAGCAAAATTTAATCACACATTATAGCGACCGACGGGATGAGGTGTCTTTGACACGCGACCTCTTCGCTATTCACCAAGTGAACACTGTAGAAGAATTCTACAGCAAAATCTCGCATGTGGTGTCTCTGTTAGTGAATTTGCTAAACATCAGTGAAGAGCACACAGCTGTGAAAGCAGCGAAGAACAATTTTTATCAGCAGCTAGGACTAAAAGTATTTTTGGGAGGATTAAAGGATCCGTTAGGACCAATAATCCGGGCTCAGGCCCCAACAAATTTAAAGGATGCTCTTCGATTATGCATCGAAGAAGGCAATTACTCTCACACACGAAATAAACCATTTGGCACACCTCCACCAATTCCACAAAAGCCAAATTCATCTCCACAATGGCCCATTAAACCGTTTAACAATAGATTACAATTTCCACCATTTTCACAAAAACCCATTCAATTTCCACCACAACGACCAATTCAATTCACACAACAAAGACCTTTTCCCTTCCAACAACCACGATTCCAATTCCCGCAACAACGACCATTTTCCTTCTCACCGCAAGGACAATTTCAAAATCCCCAACAACGACCATTTCCGTTTCCTCAAAGAGTGACTCAAAACCCACAACCAAAGCCAACTCCAATGGAAGTGGATAGCTCCATTAGAAGTAGGCAGATAAATTATATGAACCGTCCACATTTTCAAATAGAGGAATTTCCAACAAATTGTGATGATTCCTATTTCTATGATCCCAATGAATATTATTATTACGATAATTATAACCAACAATATCAAACTGCGTATGAAAACACTAACGAACCTCCACCAGTCGAAACAAACCCCCAACATTTAGAATCCAATCAAGAAACCGATAGCAAGGAAGCCGAAATTGATGATCTAAATTTTCATCAAGTGGCGGCAGACTTTCATCCGACGTAAATAATTTCATCCCTTACATCGAAATAAACACTTCCAAAGGCTTACTAAAATTTCTCATAGACACAGGTGCAAACAAGAATTACATTAGTACCAAGCACGTAAACCTTCAAAAATGCAGATTTACCGAGCCAACCTCTGTTCAAAATATCAATGGTTGTCATAAAATAAATCAATTTGTTGAATTTAACCCCTTTATTCAGATTCCTGGCACACAAAAATTGAAATTTTATATCTTTGATTTTCATCCTTATTTCGATGGATTAATTGGATACGAGGCGTTACAATTGCTGAAAGCCAATATTCTTACTGCTAGTAACGAACTTCAATTTGCTTCTGGAAAAATTCAAATGCAACGAAAATATCCTCATTCTCAACGAATACAATTAAACTCTAACGAGACGAAATTCGTAAGCTTTCCTGTTAATATCAATAACGGCGATTTCCTAGTATCAGAAGATACTTTTATTTGCAACAATATACTCCTGCACTCAGGCTTGTATAGCGCAGTGAATAGTCGAGCTTGTTTAGCCATAACTAATAGTTCGAACGAGTTATCGCGAATCGATATTAGTCAACCCATGGAATTTGAATTAAATAATTTTGAAACCCAACCTTCACCAAAATTTGCCAAGCCGATAAACCAGCGTTTATTCGATCAATTGCGATTGAATCACCTTAACTCGGACGAAAAATCGAAATTGTTGAACGTCATCAGTAGAAATCAGGGTGTATTTTTGTTAGAAGGAGAACACCTTACCTTTACTAACGCAATAAAACATAGCATCAAAACAAAAGATGATTTGCCTATTTACTCCAAATCGTATCGGTACCCCTTTTGTCATAAGGAGGAAGTACAAAAACAAATTCTCAAAATGCTTGAACAGGGTATTATAAGACACTCTGTCAGCCCTTGGACTTCTCCGGTTTGGATCGTCCCGAAAAAGATGGACGCTTCCGGTCAAAAGAAATGGCGATTGGTAATCGACTATCGGAAGTTAAATGAAAAGACTATCGATGATCGATACCCAATCCCGAACATAACCGACATCCTCGATAAACTCGGGAGATGCAATTATTTTTCTACGCTAGACTTAGCATCCGGTTTCCACCAGATCGAAGTTGAAGCATCAGACATTCCCAAAACGGCTTTTAATGTCGAGAATGGACACTATGAGTTTTTGAGAATGCCCTTTGGACTAAAGAATGCCCCCTCTACGTTTCAGAGAGTAATGGACAACGTTCTAAGAGAACACATTGGCCTAAGATGTTTCATCTATATGGATGATATCATCGTTTTTTCAAGTAGTCTTCAAGAACATCTGGATAATTTGGGAAAAATTTTCGATACACTATCTAGATGCAATATGAAAGTACAATTAGATAAGTGCGAGTTTCTATGTAAAGAAGTTGCATTTTTAGGACACATCGTTACTACTGAAGGAGTTAAGCCAAACCCAGACAAAATTAATATTATTAAAAATTGGCCATTGCCAAAGAGCGAAAAAGAACTTAGAAGCTTTCTTGGAATTTTGGGTTACTATCGAAAATTTATAAAAGATTTTGCGAAAATAGCGAAACCTTTAACAAATTCACTTAGGAAAGGCGAAACCATCATTCATTCTGAAGAGTTCATTAAATCATTTCAAAAATGTAAAGCAATCCTCACTAGTAATGACATACTCCAATACCCAGATTTTGATAAACCCTTCATTTTAACTACAGACGCCTCTAATCATGCAATTGGCGCTGTTCTTTCACAAGGACCTTTGGGTAAAGACAAACCCATCGCGTTTGCTTCACGCACATTGAATAAATCTGAAGAGAATTATTCAACGATCGAAAAAGAACTCTTGGCGATCGTTTGGAGTTGTAAACATTTTCGACCGTACCTCTATGGAAGAAAATTTACGCTCTACACCGATCATAAACCGTTAACTTACAGTTTGAATTTAAAAGAACCGAATCAAAGATTGATCCACTGGCGTTTAAGCTTAGCAGAATTCGATTACGATGTTCAATACAAACCTGGAAAACAAAACGTCGTAGCAGACGGATTGTCTAGAGTTGTTCAAGAAATTAACGTTAACGAAAATGAACTATCATCAGATAACGCAACAGTACATTCCGCAGACACGGATGATTCCGAATACATTCCGTGTACAGAAAAACCTTTAAATTATTTCAGTAATCAAATAATCCTTCAAGTTGGCCCCGAAGAAGATAATATTCACGAAGAGGTTTTTCCGAGAGTTCATAGAAGAACCATTACAAAATTAATATTTGGTATCCCCCAATTGATAACAATATTTAAAGATTTTATGGACTTGAAACGCAATAATTGCATATTGTGTCCCGAAAGTTTGATAAATACGATTCAAATAGTATACAAAAATTACTTTAGTCGATGTAAGACTTTCAAAATTTTCATCACGCAGAAACTTTTGGTTGACTTAAAAACCCTCGAGGAACAAAGTGCCACCATTGAACAAACTCATGAATCAGCCCACCGAGGAGTTTGGGAAAACGAAAAACAAATATCCAATCGGTTCTACTTTCCAAAAATGAAGCATAAAATTCAACAGTTCATCAAAATTTGCGAAATATGTAATCGAAACAAATATGACCGACACCCATACAAAATTAAACTTGGCTCAACACCGAACACGAAAAAACCATTAGAAATAATTCATATTGACATATTTTTAACTCAACCGTACATCTTTTTATCTGCAGTAGATAAGTTCTCTAGATTCGGAGTATTGATCCCAATAAAATCCAGGAATATAGTCGATGTTAGAAGAGGCCTGCTGAAACTTTTCTCAACCTATGGTACACCGGAGCTTATCGTAAGTGATAACGAACCTGCATTTCGATCAGCCGACATAAGAGGTATGGTAAATAATTTGAATGTACAGATGCATTTCGTGCCTGCTAATCACAGTGAAAGTAATGGTTTGGTCGAAAGATTTCATTCAACAGTTGCAGAAATCTTTCGATGTATAAAGCCCCAGTACAATGACCTTACGCACAAAGAAATTTTCTTAATTGCTTGTACTTTGTACAACAACACGATTCATTCAGCCACCGGTTTCAAACCGAGAGAGATTTTCTTTGGGCTAAAGGACGAACACGAACGGCCTCTTGACATTCAGAAAATGATAGAAAAAAGAGACAACTTCTATGATGAGGTAATTTTGGCAAACGATAAGACACGATCAAAAAATTTATCCTTCCACAATAAAGGAAGAGAAGAAGCACCTCACATAGCAGACGAAGAAATAGTTTTCAAAAGGATTCAAGGAATCAAAAAGAAAACTAAAGAAAGATTTTCACCGACTGAAGCTATGGAGGACAAACAAAGAACGATCCTCGATAGGTCCGGCCGGGAAATTCACAAAGAAAACATAAAAAGACTTTGAAATTAATATTTGTCTTTCTTTCAGGATGGACTTTCGGATCATCGCACTCATTTCTCTCATTCCCTTTTCCTATCCTCAATTCATTCAAATACATGACATTTCGAATAATCCGGGTGCGTTAATTATGAAAGTTGGAGAAGGAAGAATTAGTTTAGGCTATGATAAGGTTTTGCACATTATAGAATTAAACCAGTTCCAGAATTCAATTACTACAATTAAAAATGTGTTGAATCGAATCAACAATAAAACAGGAGATTTTTCAAATTTAATCGAATTAAAGCTTTCAATGATAAATGATACATTCATGAGCCTTCTCCCAAGAAACAGAAAGGTAAAAAGATCAATAGAAGTGTTAGGAAGCACTATCAAACTAATCACCGGAAATTTAGATGCCCAGGATTTGAGAAATATTAATGCAGATCTATATGCACTGAAAAACAATGAAAATAGCTTATTAAATGAAAATAACAAACAAATATCTATCAATGCAAATTTTCAAGAACGAATTAATATTGTAAACAATCAGATCAAGGATCATGAGAACAGTTTAGCTAAAATTTTACTTAAAGAAGATTATATCATAACTGAATCCACTAAAATTTCAATCTTATTTCAATTAGATATGCTCTTAAACTCATTACATTCTATAGAAAATAGCTTATCACTCGTCAAGGTCAACATAATAAACAAACAAATTTTATCAAATAGTGAACTAGAGGTCATAGCAGCAAAGCTAACCAAGCAAGGATTCAAGATTGATAGTTTAGACGAAGTTTGCGTGTACCTGACAACTACAGCGTTTTATCAAGGAGATAACATCATTATCAGCATCAATATCCCTAACGTACAGCCTATTGTGTTTGACAAAATGCTTTTATTACCGCTACCTGTGAACAACAAAACAGTGAACATTGACCACAAAGTAATCTTCAAACATGTAAACGAGACGTTAGCCGTTTCTACAGGATGCCAAGAAACGCCCAAAATTACTATCTGTAAACGAGAACTATTGACAAACATCAGTGCAGATGATTGCATCGCACCATTGATTAGAGGTTTGAACGGAAAATGTCCCTTCTCAGAATTGCCACAAACCATCGAATATGAATTACCCGCACCTGGTACCATAATAGTCAAAGCGCTCACCAACAAAATTACATTGAGCAGCACGTGTGGAATTAATCAAAAAGAATTGAAAGGCATTTTTCTCGTCTCATTCCACAATTGTACCATCATTATTGGAAACAAATTATCCGAAAACTATGAAATTCAATTCCGTCACCCTATTATCGCACCTCTAAGGTCAAACCAAATCGCAGAAACACATTTGGAAAAATACGTCAACATAACCCAGTTACATGACCTACATATCGAAAACAGGAAGAACCTTCAATCTTTGGAATTGAAACAACATTTATCAATTGGTTCCTTCATATGCGCAGTTATCCTGATTACAACAATTCTAGGCATCGTTTATCATAAAACCAAAATATCTTCAACAGCATTAGTCGAACGCACGGGTCGTGCTTCTTTAAGGGATGGAGGAGTTAACAGCCAGCGTTTCCCAAGAACGTCACCAATAGCAGACGATCGAGATTCCCACAGAATGAAGACCGCAGCATCAACAACAATCGTCGCCCCAGCATCAGTCACGTACACGGTAAACAAATCTTGTATCGCGTTACCGGCGCTAGGGAATAGTAAATCGACAGGGTTCTCACGATCGGCAGCTAGCTAGGTTAGGCTTAGAGTAAAGTTAGAACAAAAATAAAGTTTAGTTTCAGTTTAACCTTAGAAGTGAAAAGTGTTCTCTCTTTTTAAAAACCCCTTTGCGAGGGTAGATATTTTAAATTATATATATATATATATATATATATATATATATATATATATATATATATATATATATATATATATATATATATATATATATATATATATATATATATATATATATATATATATATATATATATATATATATTATCAATTTCTATGAGTTTTTCATGTTTTACATAGTTTTTCATAATTGAAAACTACACAACTTTCTCAAACATACTAAGGAGTGTATAGAAAATAAGCTATCCACATACATTTGTGTTGTACGCATGTATTTGTGATGGTTTTTTATGCTCAGATCGCAGCATGCTGGCTGTCAGCTTTCGATTCTTCACTTGTTTGTGCGGTTGAAATTCTGCGTTTTCAAAATGTCGCGTATTGAAAAGGAAGTGGAAATTAAAGTTCTGGACACATGGCTAAGTGAAAATTGGGGAAGCGGTTTGGAATTCATCATGCCAGTGTTAAAAACTAATTAATAAGTTTGCGGAGCATTATTCTTAAGATGAGCTACCAGGAAGAGGCAGAAAACCCGGTTCTTCCAACCCGAAACTGGACCAGAAAGTGATATCTCTAATCATGAATAACAAATCAATGTCAATACGTGATTTTGCCAAAACAGCAGGAACGAGTGTCGGAATGGTCCAGCGTATCAACAGGCGAAATCACCTGAAGGCCTACAAGAAGCAGAAAATCTCGGAACAAAGTGTAAAACAGAAGAAGCAAGCAGCAACAAGGGCCCGGAAATTTTATCCGCGTCTTTTGCAGAGTCCGGATGCATGCGTTTTGATGGACGATGAGACTTATGTAAAGGAGGACTCAAAAATCCTTCCAGGTCCACAATACTTTACTGTCGTCGTTGGAGACGATGTGAGCGATGCGGACAGGTCGATTCAAGTGGAGAAATTCGGTCGAAAGGTAGTGGTATGGCAAGCAATATGTTCCTGTGGTTTGAAGTCAACCATTTTTTACACTACCGGAACTATAAATGCAGAAATCTATCGATCTGAGTGTCTCCAGAAGATATTGCTGCCTTTATATAAGAAGCATAGTACACCTCCACTGTTTTGGTGGGATTTAGCGTCAGCTCACTACGCCAAAACCACTCTCAATTGACTTGCGGAAAAGGGTATACATTTCGTTGAGAAAAATATCAATCCACCAAATTGCCCTCAGCTTCGACCCATCGATCGTTACTGGGCAATCGTGAAGAGGGTCTTCAAGAAGACTGGTAAGGCAGCTGGGAACATGCAGAAGCTCAAAAAAATTTGCACTCAAACGTCCAAAACATGCGATGCAACACTTGTCCGGAACTGGATGAAGAGCGTTCGATCAAAAGTTCGAAATTTCGTGAAGGAATAACTTCAATTTCATCCGATTTTCATTATGCTCAAGTTTAACCTCGTACAATAAAGGATCAGTTTTTAGTTTGAATAAAATATCGCTTTTTATCATAATTTGAAAGAAAACTTTGTGGATTTTCTGAACTCCGTGCGCAAATCAATTGATTGCACATTTGTTTCGAGCCGTTTTTCTACTTTTCTTAAGCTTCCGCTTCATTATTGGGGCCGGAACTGCGGGCAGTTGGATGGAATTATGTTTTTATCGATGAAATCTACATTATTATCGCGGTAACACCGGATGATTGCCCGCCTGCAGTGGTAACTCGTCAAATCTTGCCAAAACTTCACGGGACCTTTATGGGACCTTTGATGAAAGGTAGTGCGCGGTTTTTGAGGCATTCTTCCTTGTCTAGCTTCGAGTCCATCGTCTTATTCGTCACGAGCATTTTGGTCTTTTCTCCTTAGCTGCATATCCCTTGCCAAATCATCACTTTTTTTGGCGAATTTGTCTAAAAAGCAACTTCGCAGGAACTCCTAGTGCCGTCGCCATGTAGAGTTTTTGGCCCGGAAGCAATCGAAACTCATTTTGAGGTAGGTTTCATCGTCGACGAGCAAGTATCCTTTCTACTTCGTCAAAACCTGTTGGTACAATTTCCGAGCTCGAGTTTTGGTGACTAAACTTTCCTTCAACGTTCTGTGTTTGGTTGCTTGATGGCTCGATAAGAACGATATCCTGCTCGTAAACGAATTCTTCGAACGGTACTGTGAGTAGCAGCGTATTTTTATGCTGTATCATTATCAAAGTTGGATTATCAGAGTGTGTGTGCAAAATTTTTTCACTCCTCTCGGCTTCCAATTGGAATTTTTCTGAAAAGTGACCTATCGGAATCTTCATCATCTTTCACAGTTTCAACCGTGTAGAATTGGTCACCCGAAAGCGTCTTATAATCGGATTTTACGTAAGATTCATCATCTATCGTATAACTGTTGAGACAAATGCCGCTTGTTTTCACTTCTTTCAGACTATTTGTTGCTTCTTGAAACGATACTTTTGAAGCTTTACGGCCACATCGCGAACGGAAGCACAATTTTTTACGGATTTTGCATGATTTTCTGATCTTAGTTTTTGAATACAGGACTCCAATGTAACCTCCTCGGAATACTTCCAAATCGCATTACGAACTGCACCGATGCACACACCTTCCAATTTCGCCAATTGACTTAGTGAGGCACTGGGAATAGAATCTATGTTACTTGCCGAAAAATATCATTAGAATCATTCGATACAGAATAGAATCTTTTTGCGCTTTTTCGGGTGAATGTTTATTTAAGTTTCCAGAAATAAATCATGATCTGCCGGGTCATCTGTCGTTGAGTGTATAGAAGATTCGTTATTGTATAAAATAAAGCGATTTGCTATTATAAATTACATTAAATAAAATACATTCATTTTGTACATGATCTTATAACTACTTCAAGGTTGCTTGTATCAGTTCATCACTTTTATTCAATGTAAGATAGCTGGCTATTGGTTGAACTAATGGAAGAGAAAGGGGTCTAACATAAAATAAAATTTAAATTGGAACTCCAATGGACTTAATAAAATGATAAAGAAGTGTCATGTAAGGAAGGTCACGATAAGCAAGAATGTCGATAGCCTTCGCCACAAGCACAATGATTAGTCTCGGAAAGTCCAATTCGGAGGAGATGTGCATCTAACATGTAGTGATTGGACATGAGTCTGGACATCACACGAATGAAATCCCTACTCACATCCAGTCCCCTGAACCATGTCTTTGTCGGTATTTTAGGAATAATTGAGTGCATCCACCGACCCAGATCATCTCTATCCCAAGAAGCATGCCAGCTGTCAAGTGTTCTTTGGTGAGACGCGCTATAGAACTCGTTGAAAGCAATCAGTCTCTCATAAATTTCATCCTCAATAGCACCACGTTTGGCTAAAATATCGGCTCTTTCATTGCCTGGAATGGAGCAATGAGCCGGAACCCAAACTATTGTGATTTGAAAATTATTATTCAATATGTCGTTCAGGCACTGTTTTATTTTTTGCTTATTCTTGCCAGTCATGCTTGAACGAATGGCTTCAATTGCACTGAGACTATCTTTGAAGAAGAAATAATGGTTTGGAGATACAGGGTCCGGCACTCGAAGTGTAACCAACTTCAGACCTTCGAGCCTGGCGTCAAGGTAGATGCGACATATTATCGGGAAAGTATTCTGGAGGTTGCTTTGAAGCCGTGGGCAGACAAACATTTCGGTGGCAGACCATGGACGTTTCAGCAGGACTCGGCACCGTCTCACAAAGCTCGAGTGAACCAAGAATGGCTGAAAAACAACATTCCGAACTTCATCACGTCCACACAATGGCTCTCGAATTCACCAGATGCGAATCCAATGGATTATTCTCTTTGGGCCATTTTGGAAAGCAAAGTCCGAACTAAAAGATACACCAGTCTTGAGGCGCTGAAAAAAGTTATTGTCCGCGAGTGGGCCAAAATACACCTGCAAGTCACATTCGGGCAGCTTGCGATTCGTTTTTTGACCGTCTCAAGGCCATAGTCAAGGCAAAAGGTGGTTATATCGAGCAGAAGTGAATTGATTCTGAATTTTGTATTATTTTTACACATTTTGTACTTTGAATTAAGTAAAAGTAATTTTCCAAACTGAATGTGTGGCCTTTTTAATTGGTTACACTTCGAGTGCCGGACCCTGTAATGTGACAATTACACTCAAGCTATAATGAACTGCGGCTAACTCTGCTATATAAACAGATGCAGGTTCTTGAAGCCTAAATGAAGCCCAAACATTATTGTTGAATATACCAAACCCAGTAGTCTCTTCAACTCGTGATCCGTTCGTGTCAAACATTTTCTCAGAGTCAATATGCCTGAGCTTACTTGAAAATATTTTTGGAATTTCCAACGAGCGTAGGGATTCCACACACTTCGCGCTGCATGGATGTGTCGAAAAATAGAGTTGAGTCAGGGACATTAAGGAGACTGTCACGGATAGGAATATATCTTGATGGGTTGATTTCCTGTGACATATGGTTAAAATATACTGTCATGAATCTTGTTTGAGATTGAAGCTCAACTAGCCTTTCGAAGTTATTAATAAACAGAGGATTCATTACCTCACATCTTATTAGCAGTCGCGATGAAAGCTCCCAAAAACAATCTTTCAATGGAAGAACTCCCGAAAAAAAACAGATGAGTTGATGAAAAAACTTTTTTAATAATCCTCATTACTCTTACTGGTACTCGTACTCTGACTCTGACTCTGACTCTGACTCTGACTCTGACTCTGACTCTGACTCTGGACTCTGGACTCTGGACTCTGGACTCTGGACTCTGGACTCTGGACTCTGGACTCTGGACTCTGGACTCTGGACTCTGGACTCTGGACTCTGGACTCTGGACTCTGGACTCTGGACTCTGGACTCTGGACTCTAGACTCTGGACTCTGGACTCTGGACTCTGGACTCTGGACTCTGGACTCTGGACTCTGGACTCTGGACTCTGACTCTTATGCTCTTTTAGAGTTATCGCCAGATAACCAGTCATTTTCATTGACTATATATAGATGAAAATTACGAGAGATAAATGTCACTCTCAGCTCCATTTACTAATTAAGAGCACGATACCCATGACCTGGCAACAATATAAGCGGAACAGTGGTTTCAAAATTATGATCTTTCTATCATTTACCCTTTCAGTCAATTTCAGTTTTCAGTGAATATCCTATACAACTGAAGCTTCGAGAATCGACTATGAGAGAAAACGATTCACAATGATGTTTACCTGAAGAATTCTCCAGTAGACGTAATTTGGGGTCTCGCCTATTCATAGAGAAACAAGTGATGTTGGCATTGACACTCTCTTTTGTTCAATGAGAGACGTAAATGCTTCGTCTCTTTTCGTTTATTTTGGATGCAATCATTTATAAACGAGACAGTTAAATAACCATAAGGAGGTTGTTAAGCTCTGCGTAGCTTGCCTGACGCAGAGCTGAACAACCTCCTTATGGTAACTTTCTTATTTGTAAATGATTGCATTGCTCCTTGAAAAAATGAAATAAACATAATTGGTTTGTTGAACCTCTCTTCTAAATCAAAATAGAGAGCCCATTAGATATTGATGGAACACCGAAAATCTTCTGTATAACTTTTGAACCGAGTATGGGTAAAACATCTTAAAAATTTGAGAACAACTTATTCATAGTGTATTGTTCCATCTGTCAAGTTTCATAGTTAATCATACAGTAGTTTCGACGAAATAAAAAGTTGCCCGTGGAAAAAATGTTATGCATTTTCAACGAAAATCCAATCCACCGATGGATCGTAAGAAGCGTCTGTGTGCCTCAATAAATGAAAAAAAATAAAAAGGCAGGGCAAGTGGCAACATTTCATTAAGTATTCAAACATATCATAATAATTCGCTAAAAAGTCCAAGGTATCAGTTGATTTTGTACCGAAAACATGTGGGATATGGAAACGACAACACTAAACGAACGATCAATCGACGACACGACCAGGCACTCTGAAGAAAAATCGGAGTAAATAGTGTTCATGAGCGATTCACCGCCAGTTACCACAAATACAATGACCCCTTGATAATGATAAAAATAATCTTCTAAAGCAACACTGTTTAAGTTGCTACGAACTAGTTACTAAGGAGCCCTATATAAATAAACAAACCATTCGAGAAAATTTTCAAACAGTTCTATAAAATTATTCTAAAGAATATTCTAAAGAAATCTAGAGATGCAAAATTTGAGGACAAAAAATATGCTTTTGGCGAGCAGGGAAAAATATTGCTACCAAAAAAAAACGAAATGAAATGAGAAGATGGATTGATAATCAAGATCGCCGCTTGATTGTGGAAGCCGTACAAGGCACCGGAAGCCATCCGTCGGGGGCTGGTCCTCCTGGGTACGTTCAACGTGACTGGTGAATTTTGTTATTGCACATTTTATAAAACGGTGAAGATGTTTGGTGATATTGACCGTCTAAAGATATTGATTTAGAAACTTTTACAACCTATTAGTATAACCGCCCGGCCCTCGTTCAACGACTAGTTTTGAACCAAAAATATATGCCCATGTTTGCAACGCTAGGCGGAAACGATATTATTAAATACGACGAAGTAAGATGCTTTCAAAATACGCTTGGTCCGAGGAACACAATTTGGCTACTTTTGTACGAAACATTCCAATCAGTGATCGTCTCCAGAACGTGCTCTAGAAAAGTTTAGAGTTTTAGAACACTGTAAGCAGTTTGAAAGTAACCTTTTAGATTGTATTAAACATTTTTATTTACTCCGAATTACAGAATTATCCTGCACCAGAATCAGGTTCAACAGTTGATCATTGACGTTGATTGACAACGAAGATTGAACGAATTGGAACAAATTTAGATGTTGTGAATATACAAAGATTTGACAAACAATTGAAATAATTTTACTTGAGAGAGTCATTAAAAAAGAACAAATATGAATTCTGTATATAAGTGTATTCGTACCTGCATGTCAAGTACTACTTTGAAATGAATTGAAAATAAAGTTCAAATATTTAAATATCGTTGAACGGCTGTAAACGAATTTCTTGCTCCTTGTAGAATAGTACTGATATACAGGTTTGACTCAGGTTTATCATTTATATTACAATACTGAATTTTGATGATTTAACTGATAAAATGTTTCGCACAGATGAATTTAATGACTGCAAACTTCGCTACTTTTTTTAAAACTTATTTACCCAATACAAAAGATTTTGGTTACATGCGGCTGGCCTTATATGCAATTTTTCGTATGTTTGACTCCCAGCCAGTATTAACGAAATCCTCTGTCTGATTGAACCAATCGATCCCCTACTCTGACAAGTGATGATGCTGGAGAACTTACATCTTTCCGTGGAATAAGGATATTCCAATCGAGGCTGTTTGTTTTGTTTATATTCCTCAAGTCTTCTACGTGCTGTAACCAAGCTTATGGTAACTATTATTCAAAATCAATAATTGTGTTGCCAGTTTTAATAGTTTTTCAGACGATTTCGTTTTGACATTACCAGTTACTGAGGGGTAGTTAAATTTTCGATACAGTTTCGATAGACGAGTGGCAGGTCGTGTCGTCGGATCAATGCTCCTCCTACAAGTCCCCGCATACGCATGGTTGCCAGATGGCTGACTAAACGCTGCCAGCTAGAAAAATAAACACATGCTGGTGACCAGGATTTTGCCACATTGAAATCTTTGACATTTTCAGCGAAGGTGAGAAGATGAAAACGCTCGGCTAACTTAGATACAGGCGACTTTGTTTTGTCAAATTGAATTTTACAACCGTCACTGAATCAATTTTGGTAGCCATCTGGTGGCCATGGCTGCCCAGGTAGCCAAAACGCTATGCGGGTCTGAAGGGTTTCAAACTTGACAGCTACGTCAGTGCCGGTACGATCATACACCAACACTCGACACAGCAACCCTTGACCACGAAAGAGAACAATCAGCGGCTGACATCTACCTATATTTCAATCCATCCGCTAAAATGTCCACAATTCCGTCCTATTGGGTCTAACTGAACAGTTTCGAGCGGAAATCTTAGGAAATTTAATGGAGAAGTGAACCATGTGAGGCTTATGTAGCGATATCTACATCATTTTGAAAGAAAGAAATAGTTTGAACTGAAAACATCGCAGTTTCTTTTTCTGTTTTTTGTATACCTGAATTATCATTTTCGATTACAACCAATTATTAATCAAATCGATTTGGCGTGTCCACAACGCTACTAATTTCGAGTTAGCCGGTTCATCAAAAGACCTTTTCCACCAATGCCTGCATAGCCGCCAAACACCGAAAACCGCCGTCAAAAACAAAAAACACAAGCGCAGGTGATTCTAAAAGCTACGCTCCTCCCTGTTTATCGTACAAACAAATGCTAATCTAAACACCGAACAGTGGAACTGTTCCCCGTCAAAAAAAAACCTAATGCCAGGAACCGAGACAGCAGGACAACAAACGAAGCAGGTCATCGGGAAAAGTTCCGACAGCAAAGCAAAAAGTTGCACATTTCGCGTTGCGAATTGCGTTACGCTTCTTGTTTCGGATGATGTATTCAACCCCCAGGTCACGACCGGACATCGTGTTCTGGCCGGGGCCGAAGGAAAAACACAGAAAAACAACACGCGGACGGCTTCACTGGCGGATAGCAGATATTAAAACTCATTTATAACCTCAAATTAGGAGAGTTTGATTAAATGGTGCTGGATTTGCAGGAGACGAGAACCCTATCTCGGATTTGTCGGAGATAATAAAAGAAATAAAAAAAACTGTGGTCATTACCCGCCATCAGACCTGCAACGAGAGAGACCGCAGCTGCGACGAATGGCCCTCTTTCGGTAGGCTTCGGAACAACCGGCAATGAATGGTTTGAGGTTAGATTTCCGCTCGCAAAGTCGCTCGGAAGTTTGATCGAAACACAATTACGCATTCCGGTAGGCTTGTTTCCCGGGCCAGGAACCACTGGAAAAACAGTGTGTGTGTGTATGTGGCGGATGGCAAAATGCGTTTCTGGTTGCATTTATCGAGTCATCTTTATGGCAGTTTGGTGAAAGTTTTATGCGAAACTCTCCTGTAAATATGTGTGTGTATGAAAGTAAGCGATCGTTTGAAAATAAGTGTTTGTCAGCCAACCGTAGATGAGCTGCGTGGCAGCTTACAATCAAGTCATTTCGCTTCTCGTGTGCAACCACTGCGAATACGCTTAAATCGTACCAATTTTGATAGTAAGCGAAGTTTAATGAACAAACTTTGGACACGAAAAAAAAATACCACCCGCGGAAACTTTATCCTTTTTGCTGCGACGAAGTTCGAGCTCGACACTAGAGATGCTTATTTATGCTATTTGAATGGATCGGGGGTTATTTGATTTTTTGTGATAGTCCTTACATCCAAAGGTTTCCAAACATTTACATCATTTTGGATATATTCTTAGGTATACTGCTCACTAAACGGGAAAAAGAAAACATTTCGATAGTCCCACGACAAAACGGCCTAACTGCAAATGAGAACCTCTCTTTGTTTACTTTTTCTTTTGATTATTACGGAGCCATTGAAAGTTTCCTTTATAAATCGAAAGCTTGTAGTTTTACCTGTGGAAAGTTTTACGAAGAGTAAGGCGTCCAATATAAAATCAATCCGGTAAATCGTGAACGAAAATGTGAACAAAGAGAAACTATCTGACTCATTCAACTTGATGATACAAGAAGGTTTCTACCCAGACTGCCTTAAAGTTGCTAAGGTTGTTCCAATTCTAAAATAAGGGGACTCTACAATACCCGATAATTACCGACCTATAGCGACACTTTCAGTGTTTAATAAAATCTTTGATAAATTGCTGATGAGTCGTATAAGGAGTTCATCGAAAATAAGCTATCCACATACATTTGTGTTGTACGCATGTATTTGTGATGGTTTTTTATGCTCAAATCACAGCATGCTGTGCGTTTGGTTGTCAGCTTTCGTTTGTTTACCTGTTTGTGCGGTTGAAATTCTGCGTTTTCGAAATGTCGCGTATTGAAAAAGAAGTGAAAATTATGGTTCTGGACACATGGCTAAGTGAGAAGGGTATTACTAAGCGAAAATTGGCGAAGCGGTTTGGAATTCATCATGCCAGTGTTAAAACCATCATTAATAAGTTTGTGGAACACTATTCTTTGGATGAGCTACCAGGAAGAGGCAGAAACCTTCCAAACCGAAACTGGACCAGAAAGTGGTATCTCTTATCGTGAAGAACAAATCCATGTCAATACGTGATTGGGGCAAATAAGCAGGAACGAGTTTCGGAATGATCCACCGTATCAAGAGGCGAAATCACCTGAAGACCTACAAGAAGCAGAATATCTCGGAACAAAGTGTAGCACAGAAGAAGCGAGCAGCAACAAGGGCACGGAAATTGTATTCGCATCTTTTGCAGTGTCCGGATGTATGCGTTTTGATGGACGAGAAACTTGGTCGAAAGATACTGGCATGGCAAGCAATATGTTCCTGTGGTTTGAAGTCAACCATTTTTTACACTACCGGAACTATAAATGCAGAAATCTATCGATCTGAGTGTCTCCAAAAGAGATTGCTGCCTTTATATAAGATGCATAGTACACCTCCACTGTTTTGGCAGGATTTAGCGTCGGCTCACTATACCGAAACCACTCTCAATTGGAAAAGGTTATAAATTTCGTTGAGAAAAATATCAATCCACCAAATTGCCCTCCGGTTCGACCCATTGAACGTTACTGGGCAATCGTGAAGAGGGTCTTCAAGTAGACTGGTAAGGCAGCTGGGAACATGCAGGAGTTAAAAAATATTTGGGCTCATGCGTCCAAAAAATGCAATGCAACACTTGTTCGGAACTTGATGAAGAGCGTTCGATCAAAAGTTCGAAAATTCGTGAAGGAATAACTTAAATTTCATTCATTTTTCATTATGCTCAAGTTTAACCTCGTACAATAAAGGATCAATTTTTAGTTTGAATAAAATATCGTTTTTTATCATGATTTGAAAGAAAAATTGGTGGATAGCTTATTTTCGATAAACTCCTTAGCATGCAATATGGTTTCCGTAGCGAAACGTAACACAACCGAAAGTAGCTATAACTCAGTTCGTAGATAATATTATTCCAAAAGATATGTGTTTGCTTTATTTTTAGATTTGAAAAAGGCTTTCGACACTCTGAATCATGGAATACTGCTCCACAATACTGCATTACTAATAACATAATCCGAAGCTATTTAGAAAGTTCAGCCGATGGAGAAACAAGCAATTCAAAACTAGTAAGCATTGGCGTATCACAGGGAAGTAATATCGGGCCCTTACTGTTCTTGCTATATGTTAACGATATATGCAATATTAATCTCTCTGGTATTCCAAGGTTATTTGCGGATGATATGGCCTTGTTTTATCCGAATGCCAATACAAATTCTATTATAACAAACATGAATAACGAATTGTTGAACCTATACAAAACCTAATATGTTATGGTCCGATCAGCAAGGAAAGCTCTTCCCAAAGCAAAGTCTTGGTATTACATTCCTGTAGTGGAATATGACCTTCTGTTTCAACAGACTTCTCAGCCGATTCAGAGTGTACAGAACCATTGCATGGCTGGTGCTACGATCTTACTGACACTTGAGTCGCTTGAGCTATCTTATTTTTGAATTGACGAAATTGCAAATATTGCTAAATCGATGTATCAGAATAATATTCGATCTACCGTTTCTATTTTCTTCAGTTCAGCTTTACACAGATCTCCCTCATAAAATCTTGCCAATTCTAGGTATCTGCGATGAACAAACATTAATCTTAATCCACAACATATTGCATGAAATTCTCCGACAAACGAATCATCATTTTACAGTTAACTCAAGATTAAAATATAAAATAAATAGAAATGGTACAAAAGACTTTTTCTATCTAATCCCAACGCGGTGGAAATTAATTGTTATTCAAGATCCTATCGATCAAACATTGGGTAAGCAAGATAAAAATCAATAGAGACACAACGAAATCTAACACACAATTGCTCAACCGGTGAATTAAAGAGAGATCGTCTGGTAGGGGAAATGGGCAATAAGGGGATCAACTAAAATGTGAACCACACCGACCGTGAACAGTCAGATCAAATACCAAGTTCTTTTCTACCGGGAAGTCTTCTGAGTTGTGTATCATCACATCCGCAGTCGTTCAGTTGTCGGAACGATTTCCCAGAACGACTCGATTTGTAACTGTCTCTGAGAGCTTGTGACGTCAGGTTTTAGATTTCGTTATCTTTTCTTTTCTGCCTTTTCGCTGGGTAATGGAGAAAAGTTCTGCCTCAGGTGTGTTTTCTTGTGGCGTATGTATGTCAACACTGCGAATTTTTTTCCCGGTGCTCGCTCAAAAGTAATTTTTCAAGCAATTTATGGTTCTGGTTTTACTTGTATAAGAGACAAAAACGAAATCATTTGAAATCAAACAGTTCATTTGCAACCCACAAGGTTCCTTGGAGCAAATAAAGCTAAAAATTAAGTTGGACCCAGATTCTGGACCAAAATTCTGTACCCGGAATTTTGGATCTGGTTTCTGGAAAATAATTCACAATCTGGACTTGGCCTTTGGTTCTGGACCAAAATGCTGAACCCGGATTTGGATTCAGGACAGGAACTCTTGACAGAGTTTAGGAATCTGAAACTAGTTCCTGAACCCTGGCTCTTCACCTGTATTCTGGACCTAGTTTCAGAACATGGACCTGAATTCCTGAGCGGAATTAGGGATCCGAGTTCTGGGCCTGAAATTTTGTACCTTGGTTCTAGACTTCAACTCCTGACAGGGATTCATAGATTTCCGTGACCTGAATTCTGAACATGGATCTGAATTTCAGTTTTGGACATGAATTCTTATCCCAGACCTAGATTCTCGATTTGAATTCCTGGAGAAATTTTTGATCTGAACCTAAATTCTAATCCGGGAAGCAGGATACTAGATCTTAATACTGGATTCGAACAAGATTTTGGACTCGAATTCTGAATCATGAATGTGGACCTGTATTCTTATTCTGAATTCTGAACATGTATCTGAATTTCCTTTCTGTATTTTGTATGGATTGACTTTGGGAAAGAGACATGAATTGAATTCATACCAGTAATAAAACTTAAGCTAATAATGAAACATTTAAGCTCTTTACATTTATTTCTTATTTGGCCGATTTTTGGCCGTAACACCACTTCACTCAGGGCCTATCTCAGAAAGAATTTTTTAAACTAGCGAAGCCAACTAATTACGACTTTTTGCCCACCTGTTGTCAATTTCGAGTTTACTACCCACTAAAAATGAGCTAGAGCCCACCAGTGGGCTGTAGGGACCACTTTGGGAATCACTGACCTAAATTGTAAATATTTCTTGTTAATATATGTGCTTCTTTGAAAGGGTAATCCACTAGAAGCACACTTTTCGTTTTTTATCATAATTAGTATAGCTCTCTATTTATTAATGTTGCTTCAAGAAATTTAATATTTTCAACCATTTTGAATATAGTATAGTAGTAATTTGATATTTGTTTTGTATTTGCTGCCTATGGCTGAAAATGAGGGCTCAAATACGAGCTTTTTGGTGTGAGAGTGGAGGGTTAATAAAAAAACTGTCATTTGTAATTAGACCCTTTTGTCTTGGGACTAGTGTTGTATTTAGAAGACAACTCTGTCACAATGATACACTGCTAAAAATCAGCACTTTTTTAATATGTGTTTTCATAAATACAATTCTCGGTTGATTTTTCAAAGAGCAAGTGACAGTTTCTCTTTGTTTAGTTTTGTCTTCTCGCAATTACCAAGCGGTTTTCACGTGTATCACTCAACTGTTTGTATGAAATTATACCCGAAACCTTCGACTTTCACACAGGAATGTAAAATCCAAAAAAATTCAGTTCAGTTTCAGTTAGTACCAACCTTCAAAAGATACGTGTATAAATTTGACAGCAGTCTGATTATTAGTTTGTGAGATATTGTATTTTGAGTGAAGCTACTTTTGTTATTGTGAAAAAATGGAAAAAAAGGAATTTCGTGTGTTGATGAAACACTACTTTTTGATGAAAAAAAAGTGCCGCCGATACCAAAAAATGGCTTGATGAGTGTTATCCAGACTCTGCACCGGGCGAAGCAACAATTCGTAAGTGGTTTGCAAAATTTCGTACTGGTCATATGAGCACCGAAGACGATGAACGCAGTGGACGTCCAAAAGAGGCTGTTACCGATGAAATCGTGAAAAATCCACCAAATGATTTTCAATGACCGTAAAGTGAAGTTGATCGAGATAGCTGACACCCTAAAGATATCAAAGGAACGTGTTGGACATATTATTCACGAATATTTGGATATGAGAAAGCTTTGTGCAAAATGGGTGCCGCGTGAGCTCACAATCGATCAAAAACAACAACGAATTGATGATTCTGAGCAGTGTTTGGGGCTGTTATATCGAAATAAAACCGATTTTTTTCGTCGATATATAACAATGGACGAAACATGGCTCCATCACTTCACTCCGGAGTCCAATCGACAGTCAGCTGAGTGAACTGCACGCGATGAACCGAACCCAAAGCGTGCAAAGACTCAACAATCGGCCGGTAAGGTTATGGCGTCTGTATTTTGGGATTCGCATGGTATAATTTTCATCGACTACCTTGAAAAGGGAAAAACCATCAACAGTGACTATTATATAGCGTTATTAGAGCGTTTGAAGGACAAAATTTCAAAAAAACGGCATCATTTGAAGAAGAAAAAAGTTTTGTTTCATCAAGACAATGCACCGTGTCACAAGTCGATGCAAACCATGCTGAAATTGAACGAATTGGGCTTCGAATTGCTCCCTCATCCACCGTATTCTCCAGATTTGGCCCCCAGTGACTTTTTCCTGTTCTCAGACCTCAAGAGAATGCTCGCTGGTAAAAAATTTAGAAGCAATGAAGAGGTAATCGCTGAAACTGAGGTCTATTTTGAGGCAAAGGACAAATCGTACTACAAAAATGGTATCGAAAAGTTGGAAGATCGCTATAATCGCTGTATCGCCTCTTATGGCAATTATGTTGAATAATAAAAACGAATTTTGGCAAAAAAATGTGTGTTTCTATTAAACGATACGAACTTTTCAGCCGAACTGTTATAAAACGGTAACGTAAATTAGCGACTTAGTAGTGGAAAATTGGTGATAAAAATTATGATCATACACCAGCAATCGGGAGAGAAAGTAAACTAAGATAAATTGTCACTTGCTGAAGCAGCCTTTCTAAAAATCACCATATATTTTTTATTGTAATTTGTATGATTCAAGTGATGTTTGTGTTTTCAAGAAAGGTAAATGTGGATCGCCAAACAAAATCGTTCAATTCATTCAAGGAATTTGTGTCCGCCACCGATAGTGACGGAAAACTCTTACAATATTTAGAATATAAAACTAAATCGAATAACTTGAACGCAATTAACAATGTTTTGCAAAATTACTTCAGCCTTTATATCCAATTGATGACATTTTAATAACAAGTTTCCATGCATTAAATATAAAAAAGTATTCTGCATGAAAAATAAGTGAAATCAGCTAAATTGTCGAGCTCTTCTATAAGCTACCCAAAATTAGATCGTTATCTACTCAAAATTTGACTTAATCGTAAAAAGTTTTGCATGCATGCAGTTATTTTTATAGTGTTAAGTTCTCTACCATTACTACCTTTCTGCGATTTCGACAATTAATCGAGTCCATCTTATATAAAATAAGGAATTAATCTTAAGCACTTTAAATTTACCCTTGGATACTGAATCAAATTTCTCACGTGGAAACAACATAAAAAACATTTCATCCAAATTCTCATGACACAAGATCAAAGCAAACCAAGCTTCAAATCATTTTATAGCGCTTTCTGTCTTGCTGTCTAGATACTACCTTCCTCTGACCTGTCACATGTGATACTTGCATCAATTGACCAATCAGAGCGGTGCTTCTCAGATGAAAGATCGCTCAATCCTTCAAAACCATCGTATCCGTAAGGGAAATCCAGTAAGCCAGCATAGCGTCTTAGATTTTTTGCTGACAAAAAAAGACACTGCTTGCTATTAAGCAAAATTTCAATCATATTTAATTGAAAATACATGGCTTGGTACATTCAAATCGACACTTAGAAACATTTCCAATCAAATGGTGAAATAATATTTATAATTTACTGATTTTAATTGTCACCCCTATATAGAAAACAATGTTGATGTTCCACATAAAAAAACTTTCGAGTTTCTAGCAGCCAAAAGCGAGCAGATTCGATGAAAGTTTGTTTTTTTGTATCCTCTTATTTTTAATTTCTGACTTATACTTGCTATATGATTCAGATACAACAATTTACCAAAAATGTTTGGACACTTTGAATTTTGTCGGAAATGGCTGAACCGATTTTCACCAACTTAGATTCAAATGAAAAGTATCTTGCTACCATAGATTATCTAATTTTACCCGGATCGGACTTCCGATTCGGGAGTAAAATGTGCAAAAAATAAAGAAAAGATGCGCTCTATGTTCTCAGAGACCACTCAACCGATTCCCAACCAATGGGTTGCTATGGAATTTCATCTGGATCCGATTTCCGGTTCGGGAGTTACGGGGATACAAACTGATAGGTATAAAAATTTCATTTTCAGGGACGTGTTTAGCCTTTCTCATATAGAAAGGTTATGTTATTTAATCACGGCACCGATTTTCACCGATGTCCCGGGTTGGCGGTTCAATGCATAGGACGCTGGTCTTACAAGCCAGTTGTCGTATGTTCGAGCCCCGACCTGGAAGGGTTCTTAGTGTCAGTAGGATCCATAGTACTAGCCATGCAATGATTCTGTACACTAAGAATCGGATGAAACAGAAAGGCCAAATGGAATGTAATGCCACAAAAGGAATGTAATGCCAAGACTTCGCTTTTTTTACCGATTTTCACAAACTTAGATCACAAAGAACAGACATCCAAGTAGAGATTTCGAATTGTGTAAGAAATTTAACAAATATTCTAATAAGCAATCACTAAGTAGCAATTCTCCTGTAGAGCAGCCCAGTGATTCCTTGTGGGCTATTGCGTTCGAGCTTTCATACAATGGTAATTAATCCGTGCAACGTCGTGTGCAAAAGTGGTTTTTAACCTGATTTTTACTTGTATGCTTTTAACAGTTTTTTTGAAAAATATTGTACTAGCTAAGATGTCTATTCTCTGTGCTTAGATTCAAATGAAAAGATTCATAGTTCCATAGTCTGCTATCGAGTTTTATTTGGATCCGACTTCCGGTCCCGAAGTTACAGGGTAATAAGTAAAAATTAAGTACAAAATTTTCACTCGAATTTCTCGTAAATGGATTGACCGATTATCACAAACTGCAATTCAAACGAAAGGTCTTAAAATTATTAAATATTTTCTAGAACATTTCATCCGGATTCGACTTATGGTTTCGCAACTAGAGTACGATAAGTGGAAAATTTTCATTTTCATGTGTTTTTATTTTCGTAAAACAAGTACACATCCCGTAAAACTGACTGAAAATTTCTGTGTTAAATTCATTATTAGTAGACGACCTATCAAACTAATTCCGGCTGTCCTAGTTCCCGATTTCCGATTTCGGAAGCATCGAAAATAGTGTTTAAATGCTCCTGAAACTCAGACTATTTTCTAGAAGATGGTTTGGCCGATTTTCATGAACTCAGGGGTTAATAGAATGTATTATAATCCCAAATAAAATTCCTGATTTTCATCTGGATCCGACTTTCGGTACCGGAGCTACTGGGTTAAGCGTTGAAAATTTCTACCGCTACCTAAAGCGACGAAGCAAAATAGGGAAAATTTCTTCTAATTAGGTTCAAAACTGTTCCAATTGCTGGTGATACAAACTAACTTCGACTATTCCGGTTCTCGAAATTAGATTTCGGAAGTATTGGAAACAGTGGTTAAAACCTGCAAAAAGGATCTACCTTATTTTTCTTCTAGGTGGCCAAATCGATTTTCACAAACTTATATATTCAAAGGAAAAGGCTTACTTACGGTTTCATACAGAATCCCTGAATTCGTTGTGGATAATACTTCCAGTTTCGGAATTATAAGGTGTTTTGATTCGTAGATTTTTTTAGATAACGTTCGAGCAAACTTTTCTGTTTCTATTCAATGAACAGTTGTTTTTATAACTCCATAGTAATTTTTATGATGGTATGAGTAATAAGAGAAAGACATCATTGCACCACTAGGTCGGCGCCATCATTTTATTTACTGTATCATGATTACTTATTTACCTTTTTTATGCTTATTTACCTTTTTTTACCATTAATAGGTATAGAATTAGTTCAAACTAAAGAAAAAATTTAGAAAGTGTGGAAAAACAAGTCAGTTTTATTCGTTTTCACTTCATCCAGTTATGTCTCTGACATTACCCACCCGACTCTTTCATATACAAAACCGAAAAACTAACTAATTTGAACATTTGATTTCTTATTTCGTTCAACATTCAAATTAAAGTTAAAGATATTCTTTTCCAGATGTTTCCATGAGGCCCATGCTGAAACAAAATTGCCGAAATTGCAAATGTTCCTCAAGGAAGTTATATAGGACCGCAAATATTTGTTTTATTCCTTCACGATCACGGTGCTTTAACGAATTCCGGAAGTCTGACTGTATGTTGGTAGAACGAAAATCTTTCGCTTTATTAATCCAGGTAAGGTCAACTAGTATTCAATAATGGTAAGTAGGTCTCATTATAATAACCAATTTTATTTTTCGTCGTATATCAACTTGCAACCCTTTGAATTCCGTTGGATTTATGTATGAATAGTATTCATTATTAACATACTGTCGAATAACTTTAGCTGCTCTCAAATCCTTGCAAGTTTTATTGCTGTACATGTTTCTCTTGGTATTCGTCTCATGTGAATAGCTGGGCATGATAACTACTCGAAAGATTGACAGTGAATAAAATTCTAATCTTTATCCAATCTAATTGAGAAAAATTTAGTAATAAGTTAGTAATAGGAGAAATGACATTCGACGATCAGATCATCTGCACATAACAGACAATTTTTAGAATACATTTTATATAAATAATACTCGATAATCCGTGAATCTTGCTAATAGCTGACAGTCCGAGAGTCTACCATATTGGACTAGTTTCTGACAATTACTATAGAACCAAACAAACATTGTTATAAATTATAAAATAGGATATTATAATGTATCCTCCAATAACCTAAACTCTTTGTGTAATCAATAAAATTAACGAAATTCTATTCATTCAAAAAACAAAGTCTCATTTTTGCTCTTTTTGAAGATTTCATTTTGATATTCCACCAACCTGTCAATGTTGGCACATCCCTACCGAGCGCCGGTCACGGTTTCGTTGCGTACCGGAACGTCGTGACTCCAACCACCGGAAAAAGATCCGAGTCAATATGGCGTCGCACTGATTGGTGATGGAAAAAGTTTTTCCCCGTTTCATAAAATGCCAGTGGGAAATGCAGCAAATCAACGGCCCCTGGAAGGACGTAACCGACACAGCATGCATTGCACGAGTGAGTCAGTGAGTGAGTAAGTGAGTGAGTGAGTGAGTGAGTGTTTGCATTTGCCAGCAACAGCCACCGGTTCCGGTTGCAGTCCGAAATGCAGCGCTGGAAGAAGGTAGAGAAAAAAACACAATTAAAACTTAGAAAATTATTAAAAACCACATAAGATTGCGATCAAATGACTTTCTGGACGAATGCAGAGCACGTACGTCCAGGTTAAGGGGGCAATTTCTTGTCGAAGTGCGACGATTGTAACGGTGCTGCACCCATCATGGATGCACTTTATTTTGGGATGCAAAACTGCAAGGAAAGTTTTGCATCCCAAAAAGTCGACACCACCGTTTGAATGGGCATTCATTGCGATGGAAACTATTATTTTTATGGACAAAGTAGGCGAACCAAATTAAATCGTTCCCGATGGTAACTTTGTTTGTTCATTTGAAATAAACTTTTGGTGAAATTTTTTTTTCAAATCAAACAAATAACTGCTAGATGCGCTTATCTGTGGATGGAGACGCGTAATGTTTTTGTCACTACAAGACATG
This sequence comes from Malaya genurostris, assembly GCF_030247185.1. Classification (NCBI taxonomy): domain Eukaryota; kingdom Metazoa; phylum Arthropoda; class Insecta; order Diptera; family Culicidae; genus Malaya; species Malaya genurostris. The sequence continues at coordinate 26,919,710 of NC_080571.1, read as the reverse complement.
TACGGTGTATGATTTTTTTTTTTTGTTCGTCTAGTTTATATATAATTGAAGTTGAGTTACTCGACGTTGCTCGGAATTACTCCATAATTATAAAACTTCGTATACTAAGAATGACTTACTAAAGATCATGAAACACACGTGAAACTAGTTTCGAACCTAGTTTCAACGTTGTTGAACTGAAAATCGAGTCAGATTCAAGTCAGTCAGATTTTCATATCAGATTTCTTAAATTCCCGCTGCTAAATGCGAACTCAACACAGTTTCGTAAAAAGTGTTTGTTTGAAGAATCAGGAATCAGGATCAGGAATCAGAACAAATTGGCTCAAATGGCACGTTCCCCTTGATATTTGGAGATTTGTGCCTTGCCATCAATTTGTTTTTAGCATCATTTTCCCGATATATAAGAGGGAAGGATTGAAAGGAAATGGTAAGGGTTGAACTAGGAGGATGGGAAAAATTGACGACACAAAAACACATAAAAGCAGAAGTAAATTCTGCACCCCTAAGGGATGCTGAACAATCTGCTGAGGATCACATTTAGTGGAAGCAGAAGGAAATTCTGAACCTCTACGAGGTCCCGAACAGTCTGCTGTTAATAAAACCTCCAACCCCCGAGAGGATTTAGAGATCTTACAAAAGCGACACCATTCTGCACTCCCGGAAGAATGCAGAACGACTCGCAGTATGTACGAGCAGAAGTAAATGCGGTACCCCCCAGAGGATGCCAAACAATCTGCCAAACCCTATTTAAGGTGAATACAGAAGGGATTCATTCACTCCAGGAAGAACGATGAACCCTTCTGACTATAGCTCCTTACCACATTGGGTGAGAAACGAGAGAATATCCTTCAATTTTAGCTCCGCATACACAGACTCAACCATGTATGGAGAACCAAAAACCCGGATACGTAGCTGCGTCAATGCGGGACAGTTACATATCAGATGATATGAAGTACCATAATCGCATTCACACAAATCACACGAATAATACTCAGCACGTTGAATAGTAGCCATGTGATAATTGAGTTTGCAATGTCCAGTCAGAGCTCTGACCAGAATACTTCAATGATACTTGGAGAAATGCAGTAGACACTTTGACATTTTCAGATTTAAATCTGGTAGAAATGCTTTTGTCTGAGCGCAAGTTTGCAAGCTGCGCCAGTAGCTGGCATGTTTGGATGCAGCCCAAGAACGTATCTTGTGCTTTATCCAACTAGTTGAAAGTGGTAAAGCTGGTTCAGGACCAACGAAATCATTCGTTGCACCAGCTCTAGCCAACTCATCAGCCCATTCATTTCCAGTAATACCAGAATGGCCGGGTACCCATAAGAAGTAAACAGCATTTGAAATGCTGAGGTCTTCAATTTGAGTTCGACATGCGATCACTAGATTCGACCGTGAGTCATTCGAACTGAGTGCTTTTAAGGCTGCCTGACTGTCGGAACAAAAATAAATACGTTTACCACAGATCCTCTGCTGAAGTGCCGATTGTACTCCACACAGAATTGCGTAGATTTCTGCTTGGAACACAGTACAGTATCTACCAAGTGAATGAGACTGCTCCAGCCTATTTCACGACAGTAGATACCAGCACCAGCACGACCATTCAACAGAGAACCGTCCGTAAAACAAACTATGTGTTCATCAAGTTGTCGTTCCAGACAACCAGACAATCATTCCTAACGAAGAGGATAGCTCACTTTGAATGTTTTAAAAGGAAAACTGCATGTGAGAGTTAGGTCACTAGGAGCGAGTAAATACTCATCCCACGGAACCATTTGAGACCACAAGCGAGTGTGACTGGTAGCATATTCTAATGGGTTACTGTTCCAAAGCCCTGTAACCCTAAGACGGTATGCACAAGATATATATATAATTGAAGTTGAGTTACTCGACGTTGCTCGGAATTACTCCATAATTATAAAACTTCGTATACTAAGAATGACTTACTAAAGATCATGAAACACACGTGAAACTAGTTTCGAACCTAGTTTCAACGTTGTTGAACTGAAAATCGAGTCAGATTCAAGTCAGTCAGATTTTCATATCAGATTTCTTAAATTCCCGCTGCTAAATGCGAACTCAACACAGTTTCGTAAAAAGTGTTTGTTTGAAGAAACTACCCTGGGTCAGTTTGAGTTTTCTCAAGTGAAAACTACATAATATAACCATAAGGCCCGTACCCAGGATTTCGTTTCGGGAGGGGCCAGGTGACTTCACCAGTTCCTTAAGCATGGGAAAAAGCGATCATAAACGTCGGAATGGCACTCGCACCGATTTTTCAGATATTGCTTGGTCTGGTTCACGAACTAATATTCAAATGAAATGGGTTTCGGTTCTGGAAGTAGTTGCCAAAAATTCCATTTATTTACGTTTACTGTAATGCAATATCTGTCACGCATGTCTAAAACCTCCTAAATGAACATTTATAGAGTACAACAATCCACAAGACGTGTGATGATAAATTTTAAGTGGTGGTCCGAGATAGCTCTCTTACTCTGATTAGAGAAGAACGGAAAACATCTTCTAAATTTGTAGGCCATATTAGTTGATGATTATACAAACATCAATGTACGCTAATACTTGCATTTCACAATGATTTTTAATGATCTTTTAAACTAGCTCAAGACGACTCTGCGTCTTAATAAAGACTAAAGAGAAAACAATTTGTTGTTTGTTTTTGTTGTGAATTCAGTACGTTTCAACGGCATGTATCAAATTGATACATAAAAACCTTTGAGTTACAATTTTTTAGGGACGGACAACTCTTAATCAAACTGCTCTTATTACAGACCAAAATCTTTGGGGTGATGAAAATACCTTACTGATTTCAACTATGCATCATTTTATAAAATATAATAAATACACGGAAAACCCTCCGATCATAAAATTGCGATATCGCAGTTTTTGATTTTTGCGATAGTTGATTCAACTAATTGCTTTTTGATTCAACCAATATGATTTTTAATTTACATATATTCAAATAGTTGAAAAATTTGTTGATTTAAATGCTGTCGAATGCCGGAGACAGCTGAAAGCAAAACAATAATCGCAATGCAAAATCAACAATTTGTTTAGTTGAAATCTGTTCGCGTCGCTTCAAAATGTCAATGAAAACAACATCGATGGTTAAAGCGTTTGGTGAAATTGTGTTCATTCGATTTGAGAAATTTATGATTCCATAACAAGCGTTTATAGTTAGAACAGAGGTGTTGTGATAAAGTTTGCCTTGTTTAAGATTAAAATAAGTTGGTAACAAATTGGAAAACGTTTACTGATTTGGTGTTACAAAAATCGAACAACTCACGAACATTTGTACTCCTGTACACACGGAAAACCCTCCAATCAAAAAATTACGATCTCGCAATTTTTGATTTTTACAGTTGCTGTTAATAATTAGTTGATTCAACCAATTTGCTATTTTATTTGCACATATTGAAGTAGTTGAAAATTATGTTGTTTTTAATGCTGTCTACTGTCAAAAACCTATTTCAATCCACCAAGTGGTGTAATGATGCCTTTCTCATATTACTCATTACATCATAAATATAACCGTGAAATTCGCAAAAACAACTTTTTATTGAATAGAAATAGGATAATTTGTTCGGATCTAATCTCACAAACTCTTTAAATCCTGTTTAACCTGTAGTTCCGGAACCGAAAGTAGTATCCACAACAAATTAAGGAATTCCGTATGAAACTGTAAGACTTTTCTTTTGAACCTATAAGTTTGTGAAAATCGATTTGGCCATCTCCAAGAAAAGTGAGTGAGATCCTTTTTGCAGTTTTTGATCACACTTTTCCAATTCTTCCGAAACCGTATTCAAATAAACGGAATAGCCGAAGTTGGTTCGTTAACTACCAACAAATATAACCTACAAATTGGAAGAGTTTTGAACGAAGTTAAACCTATTCTTACTATCTCATGCTTTATTTCGATTAAACCAATCAAACGAAATCTAACAAACGAAACGAACCTGCGTTTCTATTACTTCTGCATATGTAAGTCAAGCAAAACATCATGAATCAGCAGCCGTAGCAGTTATTATTATTATTATTGTTATTATTATTATTATTAATATTATTATTATTATTATTATTAATATTATTATTATTAATATTATTATTATTATTATTATTAATATTATTATTATTATTATTATTATTATTATTATTATTATTATTAATATTGACATCACTACACAACGTGTACGAAATAGAACAAAGCACGCCTAATTCGTTTTGTTTTTTCTTCTTCTTTCGGTGTTGTACATATTGTCCCTCTATATGGCGATTTGAAAACTTTGACACTCATCGCCCTGCAACTGCGGAACCGGAAGTCGGATCCGGATGAAATTTCACAGTAGGTTTAAAGACAGTATGAACTTTAATTCAAATCAAGATTTGTGAAAATCGGTTCAAGCATCGCAGAGAATTTAGTTTTAGGAGTTTTTCTACTCCACTTTCGGTGCTCTCGGAACAGGAAAAGAGGGGACCAGTAGTTCCGAATTGAGTATTCATGCCCACAAACTAACAAGCTCTGCAAACTAGAAGAATTTATCAGACAGTTTTATGGGATTTGTACCTGTTTTTAACCATCGTTCGTGGAAAAATACTATTAAAATTGGTAAATTTCCACTTATCACGCTTTAGTTCCGGAACCGGAAGTCGGCTCTAGATATAAAGTTCCACAAATTTTTAGGATATTATGAGACCTTTCATTTGAATCTTAGTTTGCGAAAATCGGTTGAGTTGTTCCAGAGATAATTGAGTTTAAACTTTTTTTCAAATTTTCACATATTACCATATAACTCTGCAACCGGAAGTCACATTCAATTGAAATTCAATAGCAAGCTATGGGACTATAATACCTTTTATTTGAATCTTAGTTTGTGAAAATCGGTTCAGTCATCTCTGAAAAAAGTGAGTGCATATTTTTTTCACTTTTTTGGTACATATCATCCTGTATCTCCGGAACTGGAAGTCGGATCGGAATGAAATTCAATAGCAGGCTATGGGATTATAAGACCTTTCATTTGAATCTTTGTTTGTGAAAATCGGTTTAGCCATCTCTGAGAAAAGTGAGTGCATATTTTTGTTACATACACACACACAGACATTTGCTCGGTTCGTCGAGCTGAGTCGAATGGTATATGACATTCGGCCCTCCGGGCCTCGGATAAAAAGTCGATTTTCAAAGTGATTGCATAGCCTTTCTATATGAGAAAGGCAAAACAGCACAAAGCAAAACAAAAATCGCAATGGAAAATCAACCATTACTTTAGTTGAAATTCGAACGCGTTTCTTAAATATTTTCATGCAAACGAAATTCGCTTATTATACGTTTGTAAAACTCGTGAAGAGTAACTTTTGAATGATAGTAAATTAATGTTTATCATAACACTAGTTGTCAGAATATTATTATGATAAATTATCTACATCTTTATTGCTCTGGTGTTACAAGAAGAAACGATTGATATAAAGTAGATGCTATGCACAGAACTGATAGCCGTTGGAGATATTGCAGTTAACAAAACGTGTTTAACCAAAACTAGAATCCAGTGAATTGTATGCGTTTGAATTTTGGTTTTAAAATCAACTTGATTCTCCATCGTGAAATGCATGTTAATGAATGAGCATCATGTTATCATCAAGTCATGTACAAAAATTGTATGAACAAAGTGATTAAATTGAAAATGTTTAATATCCATTCATATAATCTGTTGAAACTGTAAGTTGCAATGGCTCAAAAAATAAAAAATCAGTGCATTCGGTTCGACTTTTTGTTCGTAAGTAATATCAAAGACACCATATTAACAAGATAGCCAGCTCTCACATTTCCCGAACAAATCATTGGCAACATCCTTTTTTGCGAACATGGTGCCTTCAGGCGAGTCCGCATCGAATCTCGTACATAGAAGCAGGGGAGAGAAATTTCAAATTCGTGCGCGCCAAAACAGCAGCACTGCGCACCCATACAATTGACATGATATATTGAATGTGATGCCGTGCGATGGCGTTGCTGAACTGAAGATTGATTTCGCTCCAAGCTGACAGGGTCTGGTAATATAGTGGTCACAATTAGAAAGTTTCGTTGACACCAGCACTACTAAAAGACAGTTTATTACTTATATTAAATATTACATATTTTTTTATATATCTTAACATACCGAAGTTTCATTTAAAAAATCAGAACGTATATCAATAAGGAATATTTTATTGTCAGTCAAAATCAATTTTTTTGCTTAAGTTGAAATAACTAATCGTAATATCTAAAACAACTAAAACCGATTTGTTTTTCAATTCACATAGGGTAAGGGCTCCCTATTTCATCTCATTTGTAAGGACGTCGCCTTCAAACCCCGATTTAGCCACTAAAATCACTGTAACTATTTCATATTACTGCTTCATTCGCCTTGCTCCACGTTGAGAATTGATTCACATCTCTTAAAAATTCAACTAATATTTATAAAACAGCTAAAAACACTAATGATGTTTTCACTACTCTGCTCCTAATTTCATCTCAATGGATTTTTATCCATCCTATCGTTGATCTTTTATTCATCCTATAAATTAGCAATGGCGACAGCAATCAAAACAAAATATTCCACTATTACACTTTCACCCGCATACGCATGGCTGCCAGATGGCTGACTAAACGCTGCCAGCTATCAAAAATATGGCTGGGCAGACATTCTGGTGACCGACTGCCTCACCGCTGCCTGATATACTACTCAAACGATACAACCAGGATTTTTCCACATTATTATTATTGGTAAAAAATTTACTCGTTGAATTATCTAATTAATGGGGCAATGACTTACGGAGATCTAAAGAACTATCTTTTAACATCATTTTATTAGTGAAAACAGATAGAACAGATATAGACTTTCTATGCAAAGTAATACATATTTTCTATGAAAATACCTGGCATCTCTGTGCACAGCCGATGAAACACACGCACACTTCACAGCTTTATGTTGGCGTATAGAGGAATGAAACCAGTGCTACTAGATTTGCCACAATGGTTATTTCATTAGTATTTAACACGTTCTTTCTGGTAATATTCGAAGCTGGAACAGTTTTATTGAAATATTAATATCAATCATGTAATTAAACTAATGTCACGGATAAAAAAAACATACTTTTTGATGATAATTTGAAGAAGATAAACAATTTTTGTTTTGTAACATTATGAGATACCTTGGCAACTTTGCGAAACCAAATGAGATGAAAACAAAGCGCAATCAAGTGAACGAAGTGAAAAACTTTCATCTCATATTTTTGAAGACTTTTATTGCTTGTCGGGTAATTTTTGAAGTTTTTAATCGTTAAATAAACAAGTGGCAAGTGAACATAACTAATTATGAAGTCATCCAGCATTCAATGGTAGTGTAATTGTGCGAAATAGTGATCACGTTTTGAGACGAATCGATTAGTAGATAATCAGAAACATGACGAACTGTAAATCTTGAGACGAAAATGTGTCCTAAATTGAAAAGTGAGTTTATTTTTTATGAAAAAAACTATCACCGAAGAATTTAAAACCATTTCTTTCAATAGGAAAGTGTGACAATAGCTTTTCAAATCATTTTAAAACATTTCACAGTTTGCTTTCGGTAGGTTGTAAAATATTATTAATGTTCAAAGTTGTGAGGTGAAGAGATGAGATGGAAATAGGAGCTCAGATGAAATAGGGAGCCGTTGCCCTAACTGTTAAATCAAAAACAAGGTCGGTTGTTGTAACTGAAATCTTTATTGAAATCGAAAAGTGTGTGTCGTGACTAACTGACAGCATCTTTTGACAGTTTAGAAAAAACAACAATCGATTAGTTGCATCAATTTTTAACCAATCAAATTCAGAAAAACAACTAATATTTTAGTTTTTTCACGATCGCGAGGGGTTCCGTGTATAAAACAAAGAACTGAATATATAATAATAATTTTAGAATTCTTAAAATCGACGATGACTTTTGGTTTGTGAAAGTTAACAACGAAGCCAACGGAGTCAAACTCGTACCTAAGAACATAAATCCTTAAAACTGTCCCTAGACCATACTGTGGAGCTCCGCCGGGAACGCTAGCCCCACCGTTTACGGGCGAGAGACCTTCTCAGGACTATACAGCTTAACTTATCGATGCCTGTGATCCCAACGATGGTAGCAATTCATGCGTAGGGTAACCAGCATTCTACATCCCCCTTCTACTCCTGTTTAGACTAATATTCCAAACAAACCTCTGAAACCTTAAATAAGCTTTGTTTGAGTTTCGATCTTTCATTTTTTTAATTCTACTTTCCATTCACTCTGTTACTCTGAGCTACCCGGAATCACAACACATCCGGTTTTCACGAGAATTCCATCCTGTACAGAAAGATCATTGCAGGGTGGCAAGTGACCGGAAAAATCGGAAAAACCGGGAGAAAGTCGGGAATTTTAGTGCAAATCCGGGAAATTATGATGCTGAAAATCGTTACTAAGACTATGACTAGGCAATTTTGTGTTTGAACTAGAAGTTCAGTACAAGTTTTGAAACATCTTACTGTCCCACACAGGTTCAATGGTGCACAATCCATTGAAAATGGGGCCAACACCTCATGTCTCAATGGTTTTTGTATGCAATTTTAAATCAATAAGAGCTTTCTTAGTTGTCATCAATAACAAAACAATGAATGCTCATACTGAAAAATAAGGATAATTTGGATGCTTCTGCTGGATTTCTATTAAATTTCGACAAATATTAGAAAAGGTTTCAAGTGCAAATGACAGTTTCTCTTTGTTTATATTCTCTTTCAATTATTATGGCTTATTCCTGTATTTTCCAACATTTTTTTAACAGCAGATCGAAAGTTGATAGTTTCAGTCGTTATTCTCTGCAAAGTGTAAGATAGAAGGATTGCCGATAGGACCGTAACAATCGAAAGAAAGAGTAAGAAAAAAAGAACTGTTATTTGCACTTAGGACCTTTTCAGTGTCTGTCTTCAAATTTCAGAATAAGTATGCATAATGGTAAAAGTAGCATCAGGTAACATGCTTAATATTTTTTTAAAAATTCTCAGGAGCCGTGTGTTTAGTTGCCAGCTAATGATTCCCCTTATTTCACCAAAATTTGTCTCAGTAATGTCAAATTGTAAGAATACTTTATCCACCGTTTGCAAGGAGTATTTGATTTCCTTCTCTGACAGCTGAAATTAGTTTTTCAGAGTTCGTAAGAGCCTGTTCAGTGAATCTATGTTAATTTTTTCTCGAAGATTATCAGCTATGATGAGGATATTGATGTGGACGAAGGAGCAGTCGAAGATTGTCGATGATAGGAGAATCAAATTTATATCATCTCAGTCACTAGAGGAATAGATTGTTGTTTTTCCAAAGTGACAACCGTACATTGTAAGAATTCTAGAAGGATTTTGTTCTCACGCCAAAACCCAACTCTGAAAGAATATCTTATATGTTGTTAGTAATATCGTCTTGTCCCTATGTGCACCTCGTGCACTGCACAACTGGTCGAATAGGCCCTTTGAGAACTTGTATGCACACATTCAGGTGAGGCTTCAGTGGCTTATGCTTATGGCAGTTGAAAACAAATTGCTGTCTCTGTTGCAACGTCGAAACGGTTCTGATATCATACCATATAAGCAGTGTACAACCCGTAAATTTGGTCACGAGACGCCACTGGTTGTTAGAAGGAATCGGGTTTGCAGGAGGAGTGTTGTTCTTTAGTTCATTCATTTTTAATTTTTAACTTAATACTCTTTCCAGACTATACCAGGCTAAAAAAGTATTGGAATACACTAGAGATGGTCAGTCCGCGAACGGTCCAAAAGAACTAGTTCACCTCGAAGATTGAGTGAGCTGGAGTTCTTTATTGAAGAATGATAGCTCTCTATTCTTATCAATGGAAATGAAAGTAATCGAGTTCTTTGAGTATGTATACAAATAAGTTGCGTCTTTCGGAACGTTTGCTGGTTTGAAGAACGATCGTTGAACACATGCAAAAAGCACTCACTATTATTGAATCTGTTCACTACAAAATATAAAAAAATCGGGAAATTTTAGTCTCGCGCACCGGGAAAACCGGGAAAACCTCGGGAAATTGAAATCGCTAATTCACTTGCCACCCTGTCATTGGCAATCGACTGATACTTCTTCAACTCCCTTGGCCACTCATTGCCTTCTAGTGAATGAAATATTTCTTGTAGCTCTTGATCTTTTGCTGTTGCTCCTTTAATTTTTTGTTCAGTTAAAAATCCTACATCGTTCATTTCTATGCTCGCTATCTCCCACGGACTTCAATCATTTTCAAAAGAAACATCATTACCAACGTAGAGCCTAGATGAGAGATCTGCAATATTATCACGACCACGTACGAATTCGATGTCGTAATCGTAAGGACTTAATCGAAATGCCCAACCATCTGCTCTAGTAAGGGCTCTCTTTGAGCTCTCGCGAGTTCGATTGAATGTTACACCTTCGACATCCGTTTTTAGCGACCACCCAAACTGCACTAAGACCTTATCTTACCTAACAGCTATAGGCCCGGGGTATCCTTTGCTGTATCAAGCATACGTCTCCACATAACTCGGTCCATGGTTGCTCGTCGCCAGCCGCTCAAGGCACGGATGCTTCTGAGATCACCCTCCACTTGATCGATCCACCTTGCTCGCTGCGCTCCTCTTCTTCTTGTACCAGTCGGATTAGATTCAAGAACCATTTTCACTGAGCTGTCGTCCGACATTCTTGTGACATGCCCAGCCCATCGTAGACGTCCGATTTTAGCTGTCCGTACGATGGGTGGTTCTCCTAGCAGCAGTTGCAATTCGTGATTCATACGCCATCTCCACGTTCCGTCTTCCATCTGCACTCCGCCATAGATGGTCCTCAGTACCTTTCTTTCGAAAACACTGAGGGCGCGTTGGTCCTCTGCCAACATACTCCAGGTCTCGTGGCCATAGAGAACAACAGGTCTAATTAGCGTTTTGTAGATGGTCAATTTCGTGCGGTGGCGCACTTTTCTCCATCGGAGGGTTTTTATGAGTCCATAGTACGCACGATTCCCTGCCAAAATACGTCTATGAATTTCTCTGCTGGTGTCATTATCGGCGGTCACCAGTGAGCCCAAATACACAAACTCGTCAACCACCTCGATATCGTCACCGTCTATCAATATTCGTGATGGGAGGCGTAGTGTTTCTTCTCTAGAGCCTTTTCCTCTCAGCTTCAGCTTTCAGTCCGATGTAGGTTTCCGCCATCTTCTCAAGGTTACGTGTCACAATATCAATATCGTCAGCAAAGCCAAAAAGTTGTACGGACTTTCGGAAGATCGTGCCACTCGTGTCGATCCTCGCTCTTTGAATCACACCTTCCAGGGCAATATTGAACAAGATACAAGAAAGTCCATCACCGTGACGTAGCCCTCTCCGAGATTCGAAGGGACTTCTGAAGTACTTGTCTTATCGCGAATATGTGATCCGTAGTGGCGCGGGCTCCAGTAAATCCCGCTTGGTACGGCCCAACGAATTCCTTAGCTATTGGTGATAGACGACGGCAAAGGATTTGGGAGAGTACCTTGTAGGCGGCGTTCAGCAATGTGATTGCGCGGTAATTGCAATAGTCTAGCTTATCGCCCTTTTTGTAAACGGGACATACAACTCCATCCATCCATTCCTGCGGTAGAATCTCCTCCTCCCAAATCCTAGAAATCATCCAGTGCAGCGCTCTAGCCAGTGCCTCTCCTCCATGTTTGAGCAGCTCGCCTGGCAACTGGTCATTACCCGCGGCTTTATTGTTCCTCAGCTTGCCGATCTCCTCACTTATCTCCGACAGATCAGGGGCTGGGAATCTGTCGTCGGCTGAGCGTGCACCCAGATTGATTCCTGTACCGTTCTCTGTATCTTGTGCTTCGCCATTCAGATGCTCGTCATAGTACTGCTTCCACCTGTCGATCACCTCACGTTCGTTCGTGAGAAGGTTACCACTGGTATCTCTGCACATTTCGGCCTGTGGCGTCTAGCCTCTACGTGAGCGGTTCACCTTCTCATAGGACTTCCGTGTGCCATTTGCGCGATACAGCTGTTCCATCGCTTCGCGATCTTGGTCTTCCTGGTGGCGCTTCTTCTTCCGGAAAAACGTGTTCTGTCTGTTCCGTGCCTGTCTGTATCGTTTCTCGTTCGCCCTCGCCCTCGCCCTTGCTGCATTCTTCTCTTCGATCAACTGCTGACATTCGCTGTCAAACCAGTTATTTCCTCGATTCGATAACCTAGTACGGTTGAAGCAGTGCTACTCACGGCGGACCTTATGTTCCACCAGCCGTCTTCAAGAGTCGCCGCGCCAAGCTGCTCTTCCGTTGGGAGCACTAGCTCCAGTTGTTGCGCGTATTCCTCTGCAGTACGAATGCTACGTAGCTGCTCGAGATCAGCCCAATCACGCGCTGGCGCATCTTGCCCAACACTACAAATCCCGTTCCTAGAACGTTGGTTGTGCCGCAGCTCTGATAGAAGGTAGCCGCTCGATGCCCACTTTTCCACACCTTCTGTCCCGTCCAACAAAGTTCCTGCAGTGCTACGACATCGAAGCCGCGGATTTGAAGCTCGTCATGCAGCATTCGGTCGTATCCTGGGAAGCCAAGCGATTTGCATTTCCATGTGCCACGCTTCCAATCGTAGTCCTTATTTCGTCGCTTAGGTCTTTGCCGATTATTCCGAGTCGTATTTATATCCTGATTATTCGTAACTAGTGTTTTCAGTGCGGCTTGTTAGGCCTGCACCAAACTCCTGTCTCGCCGGAGGGCCATCGTTTCAGGACTGTTTAGAGTCCCACACTGACACAAGGATGGTAATCAGCCGCTCCTAACATGAAGAACAGACGCTGTTTCGAGCCGTCCCAACATGGGGAACAGACGCTCGGGTAGGCTCGCTCTCTGTAAAGAGAAGGCAAACCTCCCCCCCCCCCCCCCCTTCCCTGTCAGCATACGACCAAGGTCCCACCGGCTACCCGATCTTTCTTATGGTTGCTCGTACCCCAGTCGGCACGAGGTAGGGATAGGAGTTACTGGACAAGAGGCTAAGAACCACAATGGGGCCTGAACTGCGCATTATCCAGTCGTTTACCAACCAACTGCACTAAGAGCTTCCCGTTGATTTTGAGCGTATTTCCGTTCCGTAGTGGTTAATGCCTTTGAGGTAAAGCTTATTATTCTCATTTTGCTGCACGAAAGCAGCGCCGAGAGCTATTGGGGAGGCATCGCTGTATAATATTGTTTTTACTTGCTCAGAGAAATATCCTACCGTAGTCGTACAATTTATAATTTCTTCTTTCACTACATTGAATGCCTTTTGTTGTTCTTGGCCCAACACCCGGATTTCGCCGTGGAAACAGCCCACAGAGGACTACGTAACTCAGATACTGTATTGGGTTGACGAAACCGGCGAATATTCTTGATTTTTACTTCGTCTACATGAAACCCCTTCTCGTCCAATTTGTGACCGAGAAATTTGATATACGCTTTTTCATACTCACATTTTACCACGTTCAAATACAAATTATTATTTCTAAGTACTTTCAGTACCTTCTCTGTGGTCCAATGTATCGGCGAAAATTAGTATGTCGTCTATACAGACGATGACGTTCTCTATACCTTGGCCCTCCCCACAACTTCTACTTGCATAGGCGTGAAGCTCACGATTTTCAGGAAATTTTGTTTAGTTCAAAACGATTTTTTCTCTTGTTACTGTTCACTATGTACGAAATCTGCAGATTTACAGACAAATCGGCAGATCTGGCTTCTCTGCTGTACAATGAATCCCTTTGACTTCCACGTAGGCACCACTTCCTGGATACATTGTTGCTAGGAAGAGCAGTTTTTCATACACGCTGATTGCAAACAGGTAACATAGCAATATACCTTTTGATCAAAAAAGAACCGGAATTTTCATTTTAAAATTCCCGCGCTTGTCCAATCGGTAAACTTTTATTCTCTCAACGTTGGCAACATTTTTATACACATTCTGTCAAATTTTGACGCATATCATACGATTAGTTTTGTCGTGAACACGACTTACTTTACTATGGGGTGCCTTTTCAAAATTAGCCATATGGAAGAATGGGCAGAACTTAATCGTGAATATCTCGACTTGTATTAATGGTAGCAACATAATTCTTTCACCATTTCATCAAAAATATGATCAGGAATTTAGGATAATATTGTGAACAGTGTGCGATAACCACAAACAACTCAAAAATTAAGTTTTCTTAAAATTTGAAAACAACGCTTTACTCTTTACTCTTTACTTTCGCTTGGGTTTTTCGCGCAAGGACGACGATTTTGAGGTAGTCAGGCACATATCTCCAACTGAATGCGTATAAAAGAGGGGCCCGTGGTCGAAAATCGATCATTTCTTTTCGTGCGTTCGGTGGAAGCAGACGTCGTGGGAGTGGAATCATAAACCAGCAGCGACGGAGAATGCACCTTCTGCGTGGTTAAAACCTCAAACGCTCAGGTCGCATCTCTCATTCGCTTGCTGGCCATCAATGCGTGCTGGAACTGGATTCTGGAACTGTATTCCGGAACTGATTTGAGTTTCGAAATTGCAGTTCTAGAATTGAAACTGGATTCTGAGTCTGTTATTGTATCTAAATTTAGGTCTTGAACTCAGGGTCCAGTTCTCTATTCCAGACTTCTATTCGGTTCTTTTTAAAACCATAATAATACTCCTAAAGAATTATGCGGAATTTTCTTTACTGTACCTCATACAACCCATTTTTTATTCATGGCGCAAAATCGTTCATGGTGAAAAAAAAGAACATCGTCAAATTTTGGCACTCAAAAGGTAGTGATTCGCCCAGAATGACGGAACTGAGAACAGATTTAAACCGACTATCCAGTCATAAACTATCCGCAATCAGTGACGCACTGTTGCATTTTATCGCTATGACGAATCAAGGTTTAAGCTTAATCAGTTCCAATGTTCAAAGCTTAAATGCTCATGCTTCAGATATTTCCACTGACAATATACTAACCAAAGTTGATATTTTAGCATTTAGTGAAACTTGGTTGGACAATTGTTCTGCAGTGAGTATAACAGGCTATAATTGCATCGCCGAATATAAACGTTCTAATTGTAGAGCCGGTGGTGTTGCAATTTACCTAAAGGACACTGCGTCTTTGATTGCTACTGTTCATAAACTCGAACAACTTAGTGAGCAATATGATGAAAATTTGTTGTTGGCTGACAATTTCGGCGACATATGTGCAATCGATATTATGCTAAATGGTATAAAAACACTGTTAGTTGTTCTATATATTTCGCCAGATACAACTTGCAAAGAGAAGCAATTTTTCATCACACATAATTTATTTTTATATTCTCGTAAAGTTACACCGATGATCGTTGTGGGGGATTTCAATATAGATGCCTCAAAACAAGATAATATTAAATTTATTGATTTCTTGAGCAAGTACACCCAAACCTCCGTTTACGAACACTTTTTATACGTAACCTCTTTTTACGTACCTCTTTTTACGAACCAAATCCCAAATAACGTAATCTTTTTTTACGAACCAAATCCCAAATAACGTAAACTTTTTTTACGAACCAACTTCGTAAAAAGAGGTTTTTGCATCCGATGAAAACAATTTCCGGCTCCATGGAAATTACTACAATATGGGTATTTTCGCAACGGGATTGATGAGTAGATGACGGAAAACGATGTTTGAAGTGGTTCAGAAATCCAAGATGGCGACTTCCGGTTTGTCGATATTCCTTAAAAACCCTTACAATATGGGTATTTTCGGAACGGCATTGATGAGTAGATGACGGGAAACGATGTTTAAGGTGGTTCGGAAATCCAAGATGGCGACTTCCGGTTTATCTATATTCCATAAAAACCATTACAATATGGGTATTTTCGGAACGGCATTGATGAGTAGATGACGGAAAACGATGTTTAAGCTGGTTCGGAAATCCAAGATGGCGACTTCCGGTTTATCTATATTCCTTAAAAACCATTACAATATGGGTATTTTCGGAACGGGATTGATGAGTAGATGACGGAAAACGATGTTTGAAGTGGTTCAGAAATCCAAGATGGCGACTTCCGGTTTATCTATATTCCATAAAAACCATTACAATATGGGTATTTTCGGAACGGCATTGATGAGTAGATGACGGAAAACGATGTTTAAGCTGGTTCGGAAATCCAAGATGGCGACTTCCGGTTTATCTATATTCCTTAAAAACCATTACAATATGGGTATTTTCGGAACGGGATTGATGAGTAGATGACGGAAAACGATGTTTGAAGTGGTTCAGAAATCCAAGATGGCGACTTCCGGTTTGTCGATATTCCTTAAAAACCCTTACAATATGGGTATTTTCGGAACGGCATTGATGAGTAGATGACGGGAAACGATGTTTAAGGTGGTTCGGAAATCCAAGATGGCGACTTCCGGTTTATCTATATTCCATAAAAACCATTACAATATGGGTATTTTCGGAACGGCATTGATGAGTAGATGACGGAAAACGATGTTTAAGCTGGTTCGGAAATCCAAGATGGCGACTTCCGGTTTATCTATATTCCTTAAAAACCATTACAATATGGGTATTTTCGGAACGGGATTGATGAGTAGATGACGGAAAACGATGTTTGAAGTGGTTCAGAAATCCAAGATGGCGACTTCCGGTTTATCTATATTCCATAAAAACCATTACAATATGGGTATTTTCGGAACGGCATTGATGAGTAGATGACGGAAAACGATGTTTAAGCTGGTTCGGAAATCCAAGATGGCGACTTCCGGTTTATCGATATTCCTTAAAAGCCCTTACAATATGGGTATTTTCGGAACGGCATTGATGAGTAGATGACGGAAAACGATGTTTAAGCTGGTTCGGAAATCCAAGATGGCGACTTCCGGTTTATCTATATTCCATAAAAACCATTACAATATGGGTATTTTCGGAACGGCATTGATGAGTAGATGACGGAAAACGATGTTTAAGCTGGTTCGGAAATCCAAGATGGCGACTTCCGGTTTATCTATATTCCTTAAAAACCATTACAATATGGGTATTTTCGGAACGGGATTGATGAGTAGATGACGGAAAACGATGTTTGAAGTGGTTCAGAAATCCAAGATGGCGACTTCCGGTTTATCTATATTCCATAAAAACCATTACAATATGGGTATTTTCGGAACGGCATTGATGAGTAGATGACGGAAAACGATGTTTAAGCTGGTTCGGAAATCCAAGATGGCGACTTCCGGTTTATCTATATTCCTTAAAAACCATTACAATATGGGTATTTTCGGAACGGGATTGATGAGTAGATGACGGAAAACGATGTTTGAAGTGGTTCAGAAATCCAAGATGGCGACTTCCGGTTTATCTATATTCCATAAAAACCATTACAATATGGGTATTTTCGGAACGGCATTGATGAGTAGATGACGGAAAACGATGTTTAAGCTGGTTCGGAAATCCAAGATGGCGACTTCCGGTTTATCTATATTCCTTAAAAACCATTACAATATGGGTATTTTCGGAACGGGATTGATGAGTAGATGACGGAAAACGATGTTTGAAGTGGTTCAGAAATCCAAGATGGCGACTTCCGGTTTGTCGATATTCCTTAAAAACCCTTACAATATGGGTATTTTCGGAACGGCATTGATGAGTAGATGACGGGAAACGATGTTTAAGGTGGTTCGGAAATCCAAGATGGCGACTTCCGGTTTATCTATATTCCATAAAAACCATTACAATATGGGTATTTTCGGAACGGCATTGATGAGTAGATGACGGAAAACGATGTTTAAGCTGGTTCGGAAATCCAAGATGGCGACTTCCGGTTTATCTATATTCCTTAAAAACCATTACAATATGGGTATTTTCGGAACGGGATTGATGAGTAGATGACGGAAAACGATGTTTGAAGTGGTTCAGAAATCCAAGATGGCGACTTCCGGTTTGTCGATATTCCTTAAAAACCCTTACAATATGGGTATTTTCGGAACGGCATTGATGAGTAGATGACGGAAAACGATGTTTAAGCTGGTTCGGAAATCCAAGATGGCGACTTCCGGTTTATCGATATTCCTTAAAAGCCCTTACAATATGGGTATTTTCGGAACGGGATTGATGAGTAGATGACGGGAAACGATGTTTAAGCTGGTTCGGAAATCCAAGATGGCGACTTCCGGTTTATCTATATTCCTTAAAAACCATTACAATATGGGTATTTTCGGAACGGCATTGATGAGTAGATGACGGAAAACGATGTTTAAGGTGGTTCGGAAATCCAAGATGGCGACTTTCGGTTTATCGATATTCCTTAAAAGCCCTTACAATATGGGTATTTTTGGAACGGCATTGATGAGTAGGTGACGGAAAACGATGTTTAAGGTGGTTCGGAAATCCAAGATGGCGACTTTCGGTTTATCGATATTCCTTAAAAGCCCTTACAATATGGGTATTTTTGGAACGGCATTGATGAGTAGATGACGGAAAACGATGTTTAAGGTGGTTCGGAAATCCAAGATGGCGACTTCCGGTTTATCTATATTCCATAAAAACCATTACAATATGGGTATTTTCGGAACGGCATTGATGAGTAGATGACGGAAAACGATGTTTAAGCTGGTTCGGAAATCCAAGATGGCGACTTCCGGTTTATCTATATTCCTTAAAAACCATTACAATATGGGTATTTTCGGAACGGCATTGATGAGTAGATGACGGAAAACGATGTTTAAGGTGGTTCGGAAATCCAAGATGGCGACTTTCGGTTTATCGATATTCCTTAAAAGCCCTTACAATATGGGTATTTTTGGAACGGCATTGATGAGTAGGTGACGGAAAACGATGTTTAAGGTGGTTCGGAAATCCAAGATGGCGACTTTCGGTTTATCGATATTCCTTAAAAGCCCTTACAATATGGGTATTTTTGGAACGGCATTGATGAGTAGGTGACGGAAAACGATGTTTAAGGTGGTTCGGAAATCCAAGATGGCGACTTCCGGTTTATCTATATTCCTTAAAAGCCCTTACAATATGGGTATTTTTGGAACGGCATTGATGAGTAGGTGACGGAAAACGATGTTTAAGGTGGTTCGGAAATCCAAGATGGCGACTTTCGGTTTATCGATATTCCTTAAAAGCCCTTACAATATGGGTATTTTTGGAACGGCATTGATGAGTAGATGACGGAAAACGATGTTTAAGGTGGTTCGGAAATCCAAGATGGCGACTTCCGGTTTATCTATATTCCATAAAAACCATTACAATATGGGTATTTTCGGAACGGCATTGATGAGTAGATGACGGAAAACGATGTTTAAGCTGGTTCGGAAATCCAAGATGGCGACTTCCGGTTTATCTATATTCCTTAAAAACCATTACAATATGGGTATTTTCGGAACGGCATTGATGAGTAGATGACGGAAAACGATGTTTAAGGTGGTTCGGAAATCCAAGATGGCGACTTCCGGTTTATCTATATTCCTTAAAAGCCCTTACAATATGGGTATTTTTGGAACGGCATTGATGAGTAGGTGACGGAAAACGATGTTTAAGGTGGTTCGGAAATCCAAGATGGCGACTTTCGGTTTATCGATATTCCTTAAAAGCCCTTACAATATGGGTATTTTTGGAACGGCATTGATGAGTAGATGACGGAAAACGATGTTTAAGGTGGTTCGGAAATCCAAGATGGCGACTTTCGGTTTATCGATATTCCTTAAAAGCCCTTACAATATGGGTATTTTTGGAACGGCATTGATGAGTAGATGACGGAAAACGATGTTTAAGGTGGTTCGGAAATCCAAGATGGCGACTTCCGGTTTATCTATATTCCATAAAAACCATTACAATATGGGTATTTTCGGAACGGCATTGATGAGTAGATGACGGAAAACGATGTTTAAGCTGGTTCGGAAATCCAAGATGGCGACTTCCGGTTTATCTATATTCCTTAAAAACCATTACAATATGGGTATTTTCGGAACGGCATTGATGAGTAGATGACGGAAAACGATGTTTAAGGTGGTTCGGAAATCCAAGATGGCGACTTTCGGTTTATCGATATTCCTTAAAAGCCCTTACAATATGGGTATTTTTGGAACGGCATTGATGAGTAGATGACGGAAAACGATGTTTAAGGTGGTTCGGAAATCCAAGATGGCGACTTCCGGTTTATCTATATTCCATAAAAACCATTACAATATGGGTATTTTCGGAACGGCATTGATGAGTAGATGACGGAAAACGATGTTTAAGCTGGTTCGGAAATCCAAGATGGCGACTTCCGGTTTATCTATATTCCTTAAAAACCATTACAATATGGGTATTTTCGGAACGGCATTGATGAGTAGATGACGGAAAACGATGTTTAAGGTGGTTCGGAAATCCAAGATGGCGACTTTCGGTTTATCGATATTCCTTAAAAGCCCTTACAATATGGGTATTTTCGGAACGGCATTGATGAGTAGATGACGGAAAACGATGTTTAAGCTGGTTCGGAAATCCAAGATGGCGACTTCCGGTTTATCTATATTCCTTAAAAACCATTACAATATGGGTATTTTCGGAACGGCATTGATGAGTAGATGACGGAAAACGATGTTTAAGGTGGTTCGGAAATCCAAGATGGCGACTTTCGGTTTATCGATATTCCTTAAAAGCCCTTACAATATGGGTATTTTTGGAACGGCATTGATGAGTAGGTGACGGAAAACGATGTTTAAGGTGGTTCGGAAATCCAAGATGGCGACTTCCGGTTTATCTATATTCCTTAAAAGCCCTTACAATATGGGTATTTTTGGAACGGCATTGATGAGTAGATGACGGAAAACGATGTTTAAGCTGGTTCGGAAATCCAAGATGGCGACTTCCGGTTTATCTATATTCCTTAAAAACCATTACAATATGGGTATTTTCGGAACGGCATTGATGAGTAGATGACGGAAAACGATGTTTAAGGTGGTTCGGAAATCCAAGATGGCGACTTTCGGTTTATCGATATTCCTTAAAAGCCCTTACAATATGGGTATTTTTGGAACGGCATTGATGAGTAGGTGACGGAAAACGATGTTTAAGGTGGTTCGGAAATCCAAGATGGCGACTTTCGGTTTATCGATATTCCTTAAAAGCCCTTACAATATGGGTATTTTTGGAACGGCATTGATGAGTAGGTGACGGAAAACGATGTTTAAGGTGGTTCGGAAATCCAAGATGGCGACTTTCGGTTTATCTATATTCCATAAAAACCATTACAATATGGGTATTTTCGGAACGGCATTGATGAGTAGATGACGGAAAACGATGTTTAAGCTGGTTCGGAAATCCAAGATGGCGACTTCCGGTTTATCTATATTCCTTAAAAACCATTACAATATGGGTATTTTCGGAACGGCATTGATGAGTAGATGACGGAAAACGATGTTTAAGGTGGTTCGGAAATCCAAGATGGCGACTTTCGGTTTATCGATATTCCTTAAAAGCCCTTACAATATGGGTATTTTTGGAACGGCATTGATGAGTAGATGACGGAAAACGATGTTTAAGGTGGTTCGGAAATCCAAGATGGCGACTTTCGGTTTATCGATATTCCTTAAAAGCCCTTACAATATGGGTATTTTTGGAACGGCATTGATGAGTAGATGACGGAAAACGATGTTTAAGGTGGTTCGGAAATCCAAGATGGCGACTTTCGGTTTATCGATATTCCTTAAAAGCCCTTACAATATGGGTATTTTCGGAACGGCATTGATGAGTAGATGACGGAAAACGATGTTTAAGGTGGTTCGGAAATCCAAGATGGCGACTTTCGGTTTATCGATATTCCTTAAAAGCCCTTACAATATGGGTATTTTTGGAACGGCATTGATGAGTAGATGACGGAAAACGATGTTTAAGGTGGTTCGGAAATCCAAGATGGCGACTTTCGGTTTATCGATATTCCTTAAAAGCCCTTACAATATGGGTATTTTTGGAACGGCATTGATGAGTAGATGACGGAAAACGATGTTTAAGGTGGTTCGGAAATCCAAGATGGCGACTTTCGGTTTATCGATATTCCTTAAAAGCCCTTACAATATGGGTATTTTCGGAACGGCATTGATGAGTAGATGACGGAAAACGATGTTTAAGGTGGTTCGGAAATCCAAGATGGCGACTTTCGGTTTATCGATATTCCTTAAAAGCCCTTACAATATGGGTATTTTTGGAACGGCATTGATGAGTAGGTGACGGAAAACGATGTTTAAGGTGGTTCGGAAATCCAAGATGGCGACTTTCGGTTTATCTATATTCCATAAAAACCATTACAATATGGGTATTTTCGGAACGGCATTGATGAGTAGATGACGGAAAACGATGTTTAAGCTGGTTCGGAAATCCAAGATGGCGACTTCCGGTTTATCTATATTCCTTAAAAACCATTACAATATGGGTATTTTCGGAACGGCATTGATGAGTAGATGACGGAAAACGATGTTTAAGGTGGTTCGGAAATCCAAGATGGCGACTTTCGGTTTATCGATATTCCTTAAAAGCCCTTACAATATGGGTATTTTTGGAACGGCATTGATGAGTAGGTGACGGAAAACGATGTTTAAGGTGGTTCGGAAATCCAAGATGGCGACTTTCGGTTTATCGATATTCCTTAAAAGCCCTTACAATATGGGTATTTTTGGAACGGCATTGATGAGTAGGTGACGGAAAACGATGTTTAAGGTGGTTCGGAAATCCAAGATGGCGACTTCCGGTTTATCTATATTCCTTAAAAGCCCTTACAATATGGGTATTTTTGGAACGGCATTGATGAGTAGGTGACGGAAAACGATGTTTAAGGTGGTTCGGAAATCCAAGATGGCGACTTTCGGTTTATCGATATTCCTTAAAAGCCCTTACAATATGGGTATTTTTGGAACGGCATTGATGAGTAGGTGACGGAAAACGATGTTTAAGGTGGTTCGGAAATCCAAGATGGCGACTTCCGGTTTATCTATATTCCTTAAAAGCCCTTACAATATGGGTATTTTTGGAACGGCATTGATGAGTAGGTGACGGAAAACGATGTTTAAGGTGGTTCGGAAATCCAAGATGGCGACTTCCGGTTTATCTATATTCCTTAAAAGCCCTTACAATATGGGTATTTTTGGAACGGCATTGATGAGTAGATGACGGAAAACGATGTTTAAGGTGGTTCGGAAATCCAAGATGGCGACTTTCGGTTTATCGATATTCCTTAAAAGCCCTTACAATATGGGTATTTTTGGAACGGCATTGATGAGTAGGTGACGGAAAACGATGTTTAAGGTGGTTCGGAAATCCAAGATGGCGACTTCCGGTTTATCTATATTCCTTAAAAACCATTACAATATGGGTATTTTTGGAACGGCATTGATGAGTAGATGACGGAAAACGATGTTTAAGGTGGTTCGGAAATCCAAGATGGCGACTTTCGGTTTATCGATATTCCTTAAAAGCCCTTACAATATGGGTATTTTTGGAACGGCATTGATGAGTAGGTGACGGAAAACGATGTTTAAGGTGGTTCGGAAATCCAAGATGGCGACTTCCGGTTTATCTATATTCCTTAAAAACCATTACAATATGGGTATTTTTGGAACGGCATTGATGAGTAGGTGACGGAAAACGATGTTTAAGGTGGTTCGGAAATCCAAGATGGCGACTTCCGGTTTATCTATATTCCTTAAAAACCATTACAATATGGGTATTTTTGGTACGGCATTGATGAGTAGGTGACGGAAAACGATGTTTAAGGTGGTTCGGAAATCCAAGATGGCGACTTCCGGTTTATCTATATTCCTTAAAAGCCCTTACAATATGGGTATTTTTGGAACGGCATTGATGAGTAGGTGACGGAAAACGATGTTTAAGGTGGTTCGGAAATCCAAGATGGCGACTTCCGGTTTATCTATATTCCTTAAAAGCCCTTACAATATGGGTATTTTTGGAACGGCATTGATGAGTAGATGACGGAAAACGATGTTTAAGGTGGTTCGGAAATCCAAGATGGCGACTTTCGGTTTATCGATATTCCTTAAAAGCCCTTACAATATGGGTATTTTTGGAACGGCATTGATGAGTAGGTGACGGAAAACGATGTTTAAGGTGGTTCGGAAATCCAAGATGGCGACTTCCGGTTTATCTATATTCCTTAAAAGCCCTTACAATATGGGTATTTTTGGAACGGCATTGATGAGTAGATGACGGAAAACGATGTTTAAGGTGGTTCGGAAATCCAAGATGGCGACTTTCGGTTTATCGATATTCCTTAAAAGCCCTTACAATATGGGTATTTTTGGAACGGCATTGATGAGTAGGTGACGGAAAACGATGTTTAAGGTGGTTCGGAAATCCAAGATGGCGACTTCCGGTTTATCTATATTCCTTAAAAGCCCTTACAATATGGGTATTTTTGGAACGGCATTGATGAGTAGGTGACGGAAAACGATGTTTAAGGTGGTTCGGAAATCCAAGATGGCGACTTCCGGTTTATCTATATTCCTTAAAAGCCCTTACAATATGGGTATTTTTGGAACGGCATTGATGAGTAGATGACGGAAAACGATGTTTAAGGTGGTTCGGAAATCCAAGATGGCGACTTTCGGTTTATCGATATTCCTTAAAAGCCCTTACAATATGGGTATTTTTGGAACGGCATTGATGAGTAGGTGACGGAAAACGATGTTTAAGGTGGTTCGGAAATCCAAGATGGCGACTTCCGGTTTATCTATATTCCTTAAAAGCCCTTACAATATGGGTATTTTTGGAACGGCATTGATGAGTAGATGACGGAAAACGATGTTTAAGGTGGTTCGGAAATCCAAGATGGCGACTTTCGGTATATCGATATTCCTTAAAAGCCCTTACAATATGGGTATTTTTGGAACGGCATTGATGAGTAGATGACGGAAAACGATGTTTAAGGTGGTTCGGAAATCCAAGATGGCGACTTTCGGTTTATCGATATTCCTTAAAAGCCCTTACAATATGGGTATTTTTGGAACGGCATTGATGAGTAGGTGACGGAAAACGATGTTTAAGGTGGTTCGGAAATCCAAGATGGCGACTTCCGGTTTATCTATATTCCTTAAAAACCATTACAATATGGGTATTTTTGGAACGGCATTGATGAGTAGATGACGGAAAACGATGTTTAAGGTGGTTCGGAAATCCAAGATGGCGACTTCCGGTTTATCTATATTCCTTAAAAACCATTACAATATGGGTATTTTTGGAACGGCATTGATGAGTAGGTGACGGAAAACGATGTTTAAGGTGGTTCGGAAATCCAAGATGGCGACTTTCGGTTTATCGATATTCCTTAAAAGCCCTTACAATATGGGTATTTTTGGAACGGCATTGATGAGTAGGTGACGGAAAACGATGTTTAAGGTGGTTCGGAAATCCAAGATGGCGACTTTCGGTTTATCTATATTCCTTAAAAGCCCTTACAATATGGGTATTTTTGGAACGGCATTGATGAGTAGGTGACGGAAAACGATGTTTAAGGTGGTTCGGAAATCCAAGATGGCGACTTCCGGTTTATCTATATTCCTTAAAAGCCCTTACAATATGGGTATTTTTGGAACGGCATTGATGAGTAGATGACGGAAAACGATGTTTAAGGTGGTTCGGAAATCCAAGATGGCGACTTTCGGTATATCGATATTCCTTAAAAGCCCTTACAATATGGGTATTTTTGGAACGGCATTGATGAGTAGATGACGGAAAACGATGTTTAAGGTGGTTCGGAAATCCAAGATGGCGACTTTCGGTTTATCGATATTCCTTAAAAGCCCTTACAATATGGGTATTTTTGGAACGGCATTGATGAGTAGGTGACGGAAAACGATGTTTAAGGTGGTTCGGAAATCCAAGATGGCGACTTCCGGTTTATCTATATTCCTTAAAAACCATTACAATATGGGTATTTTTGGAACGGCATTGATGAGTAGATGACGGAAAACGATGTTTAAGGTGGTTCGGAAATCCAAGATGGCGACTTCCGGTTTATCTATATTCCTTAAAAACCATTACAATATGGGTATTTTTGGAACGGCATTGATGAGTAGGTGACGGAAAACGATGTTTAAGGTGGTTCGGAAATCCAAGATGGCGACTTTCGGTTTATCGATATTCCTTAAAAGCCCTTACAATATGGGTATTTTTGGAACGGCATTGATGAGTAGGTGACGGAAAACGATGTTTAAGGTGGTTCGGAAATCCAAGATGGCGACTTCCGGTTTATCTATATTCCTTAAAAACCATTACAATATGGGTATTTTTGGAACGGCATTGATGAGTAGATGACGGAAAACGATGTTTAAGGTGGTTCGGAAATCCAAGATGGCGACTTCCGGTTTATCTATATTCCTTAAAAACCATTACAATATGGGTATTTTTGGAACGGCATTGATGAGTAGGTGACGGAAAACGATGTTTAAGGTGGTTCGGAAATCCAAGATGGCGACTTTCGGTTTATCGATATTCCTTAAAAGCCCTTACAATATGGGTATTTTTGGAACGGCATTGATGAGTAGGTGACGGAAAACGATGTTTAAGGTGGTTCGGAAATCCAAGATGGCGACTTCCGGTTTATCTATATTCCTTAAAAACCATTACAATATGGGTATTTTTGGAACGGCATTGATGAGTAGGTGACGGAAAACGATGTTTAAGGTGGTTCGGAAATCCAAGATGGCGACTTTCGGTTTATCGATATTCCTTAAAAGCCCTTACAATATGGGTATTTTTGGAACGGCATTGATGAGTAGGTGACGGAAAACGATGTTTAAGGTGGTTCGGAAATCCAAGATGGCGACTTCCGGTTTATCTATATTCCTTAAAAACCATTACAATATGGGTATTTTTGGAACGGCATTGATGAGTAGATGACGGAAAACGATGTTTAAGGTGGTTCGGAAATCCAAGATGGCGACTTCCGGTTTATCTATATTCCTTAAAAACCATTACAATATGGGTATTTTTGGAACGGCATTGATGAGTAGGTGACGGAAAACGATGTTTAAGGTGGTTCGGAAATCCAAGATGGCGACTTTCGGTTTATCGATATTCCTTAAAAGCCCTTACAATATGGGTATTTTTGGAACGGCATTGATGAGTAGATGACGGAAAACGATGTTTAAGGTGGTTCGGAAATCCAAGATGGCGACTTCCGGTTTATCTATATTCCATAAAAACCATTACAATATGGGTATTTTCGGAACGGCATTGATGAGTAGATGACGGAAAACGATGTTTAAGCTGGTTCGGAAATCCAAGATGGCGACTTCCGGTTTATCTATATTCCTTAAAAACCATTACAATATGTGTATTTTCGGAACGGCATTGATGAGTAGATGACGGAAAACGATGTTTAAGGTGGTTCGGAAATCCAAGATGGCGACTTTCGGTTTATCGATATTCCTTAAAAGCCCTTACAATATGGGTATTTTTGGAACGGCATTGATGAGTAGGTGACGGAAAACGATGTTTAAGGTGGTTCGGAAATCCAAGATGGCGACTTTCGGTTTATCGATATTCCTTAAAAGCCCTTACAATATGGGTATTTTTGGAACGGCATTGATGAGTAGGTGACGGAAAACGATGTTTAAGGTGGTTCGGAAATCCAAGATGGCGACTTCCGGTTTATCTATATTCCTTAAAAACCATTACAATATGGGTATTTTTGGAACGGCATTGATGAGTAGGTGACGGAAAACGATGTTTAAGGTGGTTCGGAAATCCAAGATGGCGACTTCCGGTTTATCTATATTCCTTAAAAGCCCTTACAATATGGGTATTTTTGGAACGGCATTGATGAGTAGGTGACGGAAAACGATGTTTAAGGTGGTTCGGAAATCCAAGATGGCGACTTTCGGTTTATCGATATTCCTTAAAAGCCCTTACAATATGGGTATTTTTGGAACGGCATTGATGAGTAGATGACGGAAAACGATGTTTAAGGTGGTTCGGAAATCCAAGATGGCGACTTCCGGTTTATCTATATTCCTTAAAAACCATTACAATATGGGTATTTTTGGAACGGCATTGATGAGTAGGTGACGGAAAACGATGTTTAAGGTGGTTCGGAAATCCAAGATGGCGACTTTCGGTTTATCGATATTCCTTAAAAGCCCTTACAATATGGGTATTTTTGGAACGGCATTGATGAGTAGATGACGGAAAACGATGTTTAAGGTGGTTCGGAAATCCAAGATGGCGACTTTCGGTTTATCGATATTCCTTAAAAGCCCTTACAATATGGGTATTTTTGGAACGGCATTGATGAGTAGATGACGGAAAACGATGTTTAAGGTGGTTCGGAAATCCAAGATGGCGACTTCCGGTTTATCTATATTCCTTAAAAACCATTACAATATGGGTATTTTTGGAACGGCATTGATGAGTAGGTGACGGAAAACGATGTTTAAGGTGGTTCGGAAATCCAAGATGGCGACTTCCGGTTTATCTATATTCCTTAAAAGCCCTTACAATATGGGTATTTTTGGAACGGCATTGATGAGTAGGTGACGGAAAACGATGTTTAAGGTGGTTCGGAAATCCAAGATGGCGACTTTCGGTTTATCGATATTCCTTAAAAGCCCTTACAATATGGGTATTTTTGGAACGGCATTGATGAGTAGATGACGGAAAACGATGTTTAAGGTGGTTCGGAAATCCAAGATGGCGACTTTCGGTTTATCGATATTCCTTAAAAGCCCTTACAATATGGGTATTTTTGGAACGGCATTGATGAGTAGATGACGGAAAACGATGTTTAAGGTGGTTCGGAAATCCAAGATGGCGACTTCCGGTTTATCTATATTCCTTAAAAACCATTACAATATGGGTATTTTTGGAACGGCATTGATGAGTAGGTGACGGAAAACGATGTTTAAGGTGGTTCGGAAATCCAAGATGGCGACTTTCGGTTTATCGATATTCCTTAAAAGCCCTTACAATATGGGTATTTTTGGAACGGCATTGATGAGTAGGTGACGGAAAACGATGTTTAAGGTGGTTCGGAAATCCAAGATGGCGACTTCCGGTTTATCTATATTCCTTAAAAACCATTACAATATGGGTATTTTTGGAACGGCATTGATGAGTAGGTGACGGAAAACGATGTTTAAGGTGGTTCGGAAATCCAAGATGGCGACTTCCGGTTTATCTATATTCCTTAAAAACCATTACAATATGGGTATTTTTGGAACGGCATTGATGAGTAGGTGACGGAAAACGATGTTTAAGGTGGTTCGGAAATCCAAGATGGCGACTTCCGGTTTATCTATATTCCTTAAAAGCCCTTACAATATGGGTATTTTTGGAACGGCATTGATGAGTAGGTGACGGAAAACGATGTTTAAGGTGGTTCGGAAATCCAAGATGGCGACTTTCGGTTTATCGATATTCCTTAAAAGCCCTTACAATATGGGTATTTTTGGAACGGCATTGATGAGTAGATGACGGAAAACGATGTTTAAGGTGGTTCGGAAATCCAAGATGGCGACTTTCGGTTTATCGATATTCCTTAAAAGCCCTTACAATATGGGTATTTTTGGAACGGCATTGATGAGTAGATGACGGAAAACGATGTTTAAGGTGGTTCGGAAATCCAAGATGGCGACTTCCGGTTTATCTATATTCCTTAAAAACCATTACAATATGGGTATTTTTGGAACGGCATTGATGAGTAGGTGACGGAAAACGATGTTTAAGGTGGTTCGGAAATCCAAGATGGCGACTTTCGGTTTATCGATATTCCTTAAAAGCCCTTACAATATGGGTATTTTTGGAACGGCATTGATGAGTAGATGACGGAAAACGATGTTTAAGGTGGTTCGGAAATCCAAGATGGCGACTTTCGGTTTATCGATATTCCTTAAAAGCCCTTACAATATGGGTATTTTTGGAACGGCATTGATGAGTAGATGACGGAAAACGATGTTTAAGGTGGTTCGGAAATCCAAGATGGCGACTTCCGGTTTATCTATATTCCTTAAAAACCATTACAATATGGGTATTTTTGGAACGGCATTGATGAGTAGGTGACGGAAAACGATGTTTAAGGTGGTTCGGAAATCCAAGATGGCGACTTTCGGTTTATCGATATTCCTTAAAAGCCCTTACAATATGGGTATTTTTGGAACGGCATTGATGAGTAGGTGACGGAAAACGATGTTTAAGGTGGTTCGGAAATCCAAGATGGCGACTTCCGGTTTATCTATATTCCTTAAAAGCCCTTACAATATGGGTATTTTTGGAACGGCATTGATGAGTAGATGACGGAAAACGATGTTTAAGGTGGTTCGGAAATCCAAGATGGCGACTTCCGGTTTATCTATATTCCTTAAAAACCATTACAATATGGGTATTTTTGGAACGGCATTGATGAGTAGGTGACGGAAAACGATGTTTAAGGTGGTTCGGAAATCCAAGATGGCGACTTTCGGTTTATCGATATTCCTTAAAAGCCCTTACAATATGGGTATTTTTGGAACGGCATTGATGAGTAGGTGACGGAAAACGATGTTTAAGGTGGTTCGGAAATCCAAGATGGCGACTTCCGGTTTATCTATATTCCTTAAAAACCATTACAATATGGGTATTTTTGGAACGGCATTGATGAGTAGGTGACGGAAAACGATGTTTAAGGTGGTTCGGAAATCCAAGATGGCGACTTTCGGTTTATCGATATTCCTTAAAAGCCCTTACAATATGGGTATTTTTGGAACGGCATTGATGAGTAGGTGACGGAAAACGATGTTTAAGGTGGTTCGGAAATCCAAGATGGCGACTTCCGGTTTATCTATATTCCTTAAAAGCCCTTACAATATGGGTATTTTTGGAACGGCATTGATGAGTAGATGACGGAAAACGATGTTTAAGGTGGTTCGGAAATCCAAGATGGCGACTTTCGGTTTATCGATATTCCTTAAAAGCCCTTACAATATGGGTATTTTTGGAACGGCATTGATGAGTAGGTGACGGAAAACGATGTTTAAGGTGGTTCGGAAATCCAAGATGGCGACTTCCGGTTTATCTATATTCCTTAAAAGCCCTTACAATATGGGTATTTTTGGAACGGCATTGATGAGTAGATGACGGAAAACGATGTTTAAGGTGGTTCGGAAATCCAAGATGGCGACTTTCGGTTTATCGATATTCCTTAAAAGCCCTTACAATATGGGTATTTTTGGAACGGCATTGATGAGTAGATGACGGAAAACGATGTTTAAGGTGGTTCGGAAATCCAAGATGGCGACTTCCGGTTTATCTATATTCCTTAAAAACCATTACAATATGGGTATTTTTGGAACGGCATTGATGAGTAGGTGACGGAAAACGATGTTTAAGGTGGTTCGGAAATCCAAGATGGCGACTTTCGGTTTATCGATATTCCTTAAAAGCCCTTACAATATGGGTATTTTTGGAACGGCATTGATGAGTAGGTGACGGAAAACGATGTTTAAGGTGGTTCGGAAATCCAAGATGGCGACTTCCGGTTTATCTATATTCCTTAAAAGCCCTTACAATATGGGTATTTTTGGAACGGCATTGATGAGTAGGTGACGGAAAACGATGTTTAAGGTGGTTCGGAAATCCAAGATGGCGACTTCCGGTTTATCTATATTCCTTAAAAGCCCTTACAATATGGGTATTTTTGGAACGGCATTGATGAGTAGGTGACGGAAAACGATGTTTAAGGTGGTTCGGAAATCCAAGATGGCGACTTCCGGTTTATCTATATTCCTTAAAAGCCCTTACAATATGGGTATTTTTGGAACGGCATTGATGAGTAGATGACGGAAAACGATGTTTAAGGTGGTTCGGAAATCCAAGATGGCGACTTTCGGTTTATCGATATTCCTTAAAAGCCCTTACAATATGGGTATTTTTGGAACGGCATTGATGAGTAGGTGACGGAAAACGATGTTTAAGGTGGTTCGGAAATCCAAGATGGCGACTTCCGGTTTATCTATATTCCTTAAAAGCCCTTACAATATGGGTATTTTTGGAACGGCATTGATGAGTAGGTGACGGAAAACGATGTTTAAGGTGGTTCGGAAATCCAAGATGGCGACTTCCGGTTTATCTATATTCCTTAAAAGCCCTTACAATATGGGTATTTTTGGAACGGCATTGATGAGTAGATGACGGAAAACGATGTTTAAGGTGGTTCGGAAATCCAAGATGGCGACTTCCGGTTTATCTATATTCCTTAAAAACCATTACAATATGGGTATTTTTGGAACGGCATTGATGAGTAGGTGACGGAAAACGATGTTTAAGGTGGTTCGGAAATCCAAGATGGCGACTTCCGGTTTATCTATATTCCTTAAAAGCCCTTACAATATGGGTATTTTTGGAACGGCATTGATGAGTAGGTGACGGAAAACGATGTTTAAGGTGGTTCGGAAATCCAAGATGGCGACTTTCGGTTTATCGATATTCCTTAAAAGCCCTTACAATATGGGTATTTTTGGAACGGCATTGATGAGTAGATGACGGAAAACGATGTTTAAGGTGGTTCGGAAATCCAAGATGGCGACTTTCGGTTTATCGATATTCCTTAAAAGCCCTTACAATATGGGTATTTTTGGAACGGCATTGATGAGTAGGTGACGGAAAACGATGTTTAAGGTGGTTCGGAAATCCAAGATGGCGACTTCCGGTTTATCTATATTCCTTAAAAGCCCTTACAATATGGGTATTTTTGGAACGGCATTGATGAGTAGATGACGGAAAACGATGTTTAAGGTGGTTCGGAAATCCAAGATGGCGACTTCCGGTTTATCTATATTCCTTAAAAACCATTACAATATGGGTATTTTTGGAACGGCATTGA
This sequence comes from Malaya genurostris, assembly GCF_030247185.1. Taxonomy (NCBI): domain Eukaryota; kingdom Metazoa; phylum Arthropoda; class Insecta; order Diptera; family Culicidae; genus Malaya; species Malaya genurostris. The sequence goes on along the minus strand of NC_080571.1, from coordinate 26,886,828 downwards.
TGAGTAGGTGACGGAAAACGATGTTTAAGGTGGTTCGGAAATCCAAGATGGCGACTTTCGGTTTATCGATATTCCTTAAAAGCCCTTACAATATGGGTATTTTTGGAACGGCATTGATGAGTAGATGACGGAAAACGATGTTTAAGGTGGTTCGGAAATCCAAGATGGCGACTTCCGGTTTATCTATATTCCATAAAAACCATTACAATATGGGTATTTTCGGAACGGCATTGATGAGTAGATGACGGAAAACGATGTTTAAGCTGGTTCGGAAATCCAAGATGGCGACTTCCGGTTTATCTATATTCCTTAAAAACCATTACAATATGGGTATTTTCGGAACGGCATTGATGAGTAGATGACGGAAAACGATGTTTAAGGTGGTTCGGAAATCCAAGATGGCGACTTTCGGTTTATCGATATTCCTTAAAAGCCCTTACAATATGGGTATTTTTGGAACGGCATTGATGAGTAGGTGACGGAAAACGATGTTTAAGGTGGTTCGGAAATCCAAGATGGCGACTTCCGGTTTATCTATATTCCTTAAAAACCATTACAATATGGGTATTTTTGGAACGGCATTGATGAGTAGATGACGGAAAACGATGTTTAAGGTGGTTCGGAAATCCAAGATGGCGACTTCCGGTTTATCTATATTCCTTAAAAACCATTACAATATGGGTATTTTTGGAACGGCATTGATGAGTAGGTGACGGAAAACGATGTTTAAGGTGGTTCGGAAATCCAAGATGGCGACTTTCGGTTTATCGATATTCCTTAAAAGCCCTTACAATATGGGTATTTTTGGAACGGCATTGATGAGTAGGTGACGGAAAACGATGTTTAAGGTGGTTCGGAAATCCAAGATGGCGACTTTCGGTTTATCGATATTCCTTAAAAGCCCTTACAATATGGGTATTTTTGGAACGGCATTGATGAGTAGATGACGGAAAACGATGTTTAAGGTGGTTCGGAAATCCAAGATGGCGACTTTCGGTTTATCGATATTCCTTAAAAGCCCTTACAATATGGGTATTTTTGGAACGGCATTGATGAGTAGGTGACGGAAAACGATGTTTAAGGTGGTTCGGAAATCCAAGATGGCGACTTTCGGTTTATCGATATTCCTTAAAAGCCCTTACAATATGGGTATTTTTGGAACGGCATTGATGAGTAGGTGACGGAAAACGATGTTTAAGGTGGTTCGGAAATCCAAGATGGCGACTTCCGGTTTATCTATATTCCTTAAAAGCCCTTACAATATGGGTATTTTTGGAACGGCATTGATGAGTAGATGACGGAAAACGATGTTTAAGGTGGTTCGGAAATCCAAGATGGCGACTTCCGGTTTATCTATATTCCTTAAAAACCATTACAATATGGGTATTTTTGGAACGGCATTGATGAGTAGGTGACGGAAAACGATGTTTAAGGTGGTTCGGAAATCCAAGATGGCGACTTTCGGTTTATCGATATTCCTTAAAAGCCCTTACAATATGGGTATTTTTGGAACGGCATTGATGAGTAGGTGACGGAAAACGATGTTTAAGGTGGTTCGGAAATCCAAGATGGCGACTTTCGGTTTATCGATATTCCTTAAAAGCCCTTACAATATGGGTATTTTTGGAACGGCATTGATGAGTAGATGACGGAAAACGATGTTTAAGGTGGTTCGGAAATCCAAGATGGCGACTTTCGGTTTATCGATATTCCTTAAAAGCCCTTACAATATGGGTATTTTTGGAACGGCATTGATGAGTAGGTGACGGAAAACGATGTTTAAGGTGGTTCGGAAATCCAAGATGGCGACTTTCGGTTTATCGATATTCCTTAAAAGCCCTTACAATATGGGTATTTTTGGAACGGCATTGATGAGTAGGTGACGGAAAACGATGTTTAAGGTGGTTCGGAAATCCAAGATGGCGACTTCCGGTTTATCTATATTCCTTAAAAGCCCTTACAATATGGGTATTTTTGGAACGGCATTGATGAGTAGATGACGGAAAACGATGTTTAAGGTGGTTCGGAAATCCAAGATGGCGACTTCCGGTTTATCTATATTCCTTAAAAACCATTACAATATGGGTATTTTTGGAACGGCATTGATGAGTAGGTGACGGAAAACGATGTTTAAGGTGGTTCGGAAATCCAAGATGGCGACTTTCGGTTTATCGATATTCCTTAAAAGCCCTTACAATATGGGTATTTTTGGAACGGCATTGATGAGTAGGTGACGGAAAACGATGTTTAAGGTGGTTCGGAAATCCAAGATGGCGACTTTCGGTTTATCGATATTCCTTAAAAGCCCTTACAATATGGGTATTTTTGGAACGGCATTGATGAGTAGATGACGGAAAACGATGTTTAAGGTGGTTCGGAAATCCAAGATGGCGACTTTCGGTTTATCGATATTCCTTAAAAGCCCTTACAATATGGGTATTTTTGGAACGGCATTGATGAGTAGGTGACGGAAAACGATGTTTAAGGTGGTTCGGAAATCCAAGATGGCGACTTCCGGTTTATCTATATTCCTTAAAAGCCCTTACAATATGGGTATTTTTGGAACGGCATTGATGAGTAGATGACGGAAAACGATGTTTAAGGTGGTTCGGAAATCCAAGATGGCGACTTCCGGTTTATCTATATTCCTTAAAAACCATTACAATATGGGTATTTTTGGAACGGCATTGATGAGTAGGTGACGGAAAACGATGTTTAAGGTGGTTCGGAAATCCAAGATGGCGACTTTCGGTTTATCGATATTCCTTAAAAGCCCTTACAATATGGGTATTTTTGGAACGGCATTGATGAGTAGATGACGGAAAACGATGTTTAAGGTGGTTCGGAAATCCAAGATGGCGACTTCCGGTTTATCTATATTCCATAAAAACCATTACAATATGGGTATTTTCGGAACGGCATTGATGAGTAGATGACGGAAAACGATGTTTAAGCTGGTTCGGAAATCCAAGATGGCGACTTCCGGTTTATCTATATTCCTTAAAAACCATTACAATATGGGTATTTTCGGAACGGCATTGATGAGTAGATGACGGAAAACGATGTTTAAGGTGGTTCGGAAATCCAAGATGGCGACTTTCGGTTTATCGATATTCCTTAAAAGCCCTTACAATATGGGTATTTTTGGAACGGCATTGATGAGTAGGTGACGGAAAACGATGTTTAAGGTGGTTCGGAAATCCAAGATGGCGACTTCCGGTTTATCTATATTCCTTAAAAACCATTACAATATGGGTATTTTTGGAACGGCATTGATGAGTAGATGACGGAAAACGATGTTTAAGGTGGTTCGGAAATCCAAGATGGCGACTTCCGGTTTATCTATATTCCTTAAAAACCATTACAATATGGGTATTTTTGGAACGGCATTGATGAGTAGGTGACGGAAAACGATGTTTAAGGTGGTTCGGAAATCCAAGATGGCGACTTTCGGTTTATCGATATTCCTTAAAAGCCCTTACAATATGGGTATTTTTGGAACGGCATTGATGAGTAGGTGACGGAAAACGATGTTTAAGGTGGTTCGGAAATCCAAGATGGCGACTTCCGGTTTATCTATATTCCTTAAAAACCATTACAATATGGGTATTTTTGGAACGGCATTGATGAGTAGATGACGGAAAACGATGTTTAAGGTGGTTCGGAAATCCAAGATGGCGACTTCCGGTTTATCTATATTCCTTAAAAACCATTACAATATGGGTATTTTTGGAACGGCATTGATGAGTAGGTGACGGAAAACGATGTTTAAGGTGGTTCGGAAATCCAAGATGGCGACTTTCGGTTTATCGATATTCCTTAAAAGCCCTTACAATATGGGTATTTTTGGAACGGCATTGATGAGTAGGTGACGGAAAACGATGTTTAAGGTGGTTCGGAAATCCAAGATGGCGACTTCCGGTTTATCTATATTCCTTAAAAACCATTACAATATGGGTATTTTTGGAACGGCATTGATGAGTAGGTGACGGAAAACGATGTTTAAGGTGGTTCGGAAATCCAAGATGGCGACTTTCGGTTTATCGATATTCCTTAAAAGCCCTTACAATATGGGTATTTTTGGAACGGCATTGATGAGTAGGTGACGGAAAACGATGTTTAAGGTGGTTCGGAAATCCAAGATGGCGACTTCCGGTTTATCTATATTCCTTAAAAACCATTACAATATGGGTATTTTTGGAACGGCATTGATGAGTAGATGACGGAAAACGATGTTTAAGGTGGTTCGGAAATCCAAGATGGCGACTTCCGGTTTATCTATATTCCTTAAAAACCATTACAATATGGGTATTTTTGGAACGGCATTGATGAGTAGGTGACGGAAAACGATGTTTAAGGTGGTTCGGAAATCCAAGATGGCGACTTTCGGTTTATCGATATTCCTTAAAAGCCCTTACAATATGGGTATTTTTGGAACGGCATTGATGAGTAGATGACGGAAAACGATGTTTAAGGTGGTTCGGAAATCCAAGATGGCGACTTCCGGTTTATCTATATTCCTTAAAAACCATTACAATATGGGTATTTTCGGAACGGCATTGATGAGTAGATGACGGAAAACGATGTTTAAGGTGGTTCGGAAATCCAAGATGGCGACTTTCGGTTTATCGATATTCCTTAAAAGCCCTTACAATATGGGTATTTTTGGAACGGCATTGATGAGTAGGTGACGGAAAACGATGTTTAAGGTGGTTCGGAAATCCAAGATGGCGACTTTCGGTTTATCGATATTCCTTAAAAGCCCTTACAATATGGGTATTTTTGGAACGGCATTGATGAGTAGGTGACGGAAAACGATGTTTAAGGTGGTTCGGAAATCCAAGATGGCGACTTCCGGTTTATCTATATTCCTTAAAAGCCCTTACAATATGGGTATTTTTGGAACGGCATTGATGAGTAGGTGACGGAAAACGATGTTTAAGGTGGTTCGGAAATCCAAGATGGCGACTTTCGGTTTATCGATATTCCTTAAAAGCCCTTACAATATGGGTATTTTTGGAACGGCATTGATGAGTAGGTGACGGAAAACGATGTTTAAGGTGGTTCGGAAATCCAAGATGGCGACTTCCGGTTTATCTATATTCCTTAAAAGCCCTTACAATATGGGTATTTTTGGAACGGCATTGATGAGTAGGTGACGGAAAACGATGTTTAAGGTGGTTCGGAAATCCAAGATGGCGACTTCCGGTTTATCTATATTCCTTAAAAGCCCTTACAATATGGGTATTTTTGGAACAGCATTGATGAGTAGATGACGGAAAACGATGTTTAAGGTGGTTCGGAAATCCAAGATGGCGACTTTCGGTTTATCGATATTCCTTAAAAGCCCTTACAATATGGGTATTTTTGGAACGGCATTGATGAGTAGGTGACGGAAAACGATGTTTAAGGTGGTTCGGAAATCCAAGATGGCGACTTCCGGTTTATCTATATTCCTTAAAAACCATTACAATATGGGTATTTTTGGAACGGCATTGATGAGTAGATGACGGAAAACGATGTTTAAGGTGGTTCGGAAATCCAAGATGGCGACTTTCGGTTTATCGATATTCCTTAAAAGCCCTTACAATATGGGTATTTTTGGAACGGCATTGATGAGTAGGTGACGGAAAACGATGTTTAAGGTGGTTCGGAAATCCAAGATGGCGACTTCCGGTTTATCTATATTCCTTAAAAACCATTACAATATGGGTATTTTTGGAACGGCATTGATGAGTAGGTGACGGAAAACGATGTTTAAGGTGGTTCGGAAATCCAAGATGGCGACTTCCGGTTTATCTATATTCCTTAAAAACCATTACAATATGGGTATTTTTGGTACGGCATTGATGAGTAGGTGACGGAAAACGATGTTTAAGGTGGTTCGGAAATCCAAGATGGCGACTTCCGGTTTATCTATATTCCTTAAAAGCCCTTACAATATGGGTATTTTTGGAACGGCATTGATGAGTAGGTGACGGAAAACGATGTTTAAGGTGGTTCGGAAATCCAAGATGGCGACTTCCGGTTTATCTATATTCCTTAAAAGCCCTTACAATATGGGTATTTTTGGAACGGCATTGATGAGTAGATGACGGAAAACGATGTTTAAGGTGGTTCGGAAATCCAAGATGGCGACTTTCGGTTTATCGATATTCCTTAAAAGCCCTTACAATATGGGTATTTTTGGAACGGCATTGATGAGTAGGTGACGGAAAACGATGTTTAAGGTGGTTCGGAAATCCAAGATGGCGACTTCCGGTTTATCTATATTCCTTAAAAACCATTACAATATGGGTATTTTTGGAACGGCATTGATGAGTAGATGACGGAAAACGATGTTTAAGGTGGTTCGGAAATCCAAGATGGCGACTTTCGGTATATCGATATTCCTTAAAAGCCCTTACAATATGGGTATTTTTGGAACGGCATTGATGAGTAGATGACGGAAAACGATGTTTAAGGTGGTTCGGAAATCCAAGATGGCGACTTTCGGTTTATCGATATTCCTTAAAAGCCCTTACAATATGGGTATTTTTGGAACGGCATTGATGAGTAGGTGACGGAAAACGATGTTTAAGGTGGTTCGGAAATCCAAGATGGCGACTTCCGGTTTATCTATATTCCTTAAAAACCATTACAATATGGGTATTTTTGGAACGGCATTGATGAGTAGATGACGGAAAACGATGTTTAAGGTGGTTCGGAAATCCAAGATGGCGACTTCCGGTTTATCTATATTCCTTAAAAACCATTACAATATGGGTATTTTCGGAACGGCATTGATGAGTAGGTGACGGAAAACGATGTTTAAGGTGGTTCGGAAATCCAAGATGGCGACTTTCGGTTTATCGATATTCCTTAAAAGCCCTTACAATATGGGTATTTTTGGAACGGCATTGATGAGTAGGTGACGGAAAACGATGTTTAAGGTGGTTCGGAAATCCAAGATGGCGACTTCCGGTTTATCTATATTCCTTAAAAACCATTACAATATGGGTATTTTTGGAACGGCATTGATGAGTAGGTGACGGAAAACGATGTTTAAGGTGGTTCGGAAATCCAAGATGGCGACTTTCGGTTTATCGATATTCCTTAAAAGCCCTTACAATATGGGTATTTTTGGAACGGCATTGATGAGTAGATGACGGAAAACGATGTTTAAGGTGGTTCGGAAATCCAAGATGGCGACTTCCGGTTTATCTATATTCCTTAAAAACCATTACAATATGGGTATTTTTGGAACGGCATTGATGAGTAGGTGACGGAAAACGATGTTTAAGGTGGTTCGGAAATCAAAGATGGCGACTTTCGGTTTATCGATATTCCTTAAAAGCCCTTACAATATGGGTATTTTTGGAACGGCATTGATGAGTAGGTGACGGAAAACGATGTTTAAGGTGGTTCGGAAATCCAAGATGGCGACTTCCGGTTTATCTATATTCCTTAAAAACCATTACAATATGGGTATTTTTGGAACGGCATTGATGAGTAGGTGACGGAAAACGATGTTTAAGGTGGTTCGGAAATCCAAGATGGCGACTTTCGGTTTATCGATATTCCTTAAAAGCCCTTACAATATGGGTATTTTTGGAACGGCATTGATGAGTAGGTGACGGAAAACGATGTTTAAGGTGGTTCGGAAATCCAAGATGGCGACTTCCGGTTTATCTATATTCCTTAAAAACCATTACAATATGGGTATTTTTGGAACGGCATTGATGAGTAGGTGACGGAAAACGATGTTTAAGGTGGTTCGGAAATCCAAGATGGCGACTTCCGGTTTATCTATATTCCTTAAAAACCATTACAATATGGGTATTTTTGGAACGGCATTGATGAGTAGATGACGGAAAACGATGTTTAAGGTGGTTCGGAAATCCAAGATGGCGACTTCCGGTTTATCTATATTCCTTAAAAACCATTACAATATGGGTATTTTTGGAACGGCATTGATGAGTAGGTGACGGAAAACGATGTTTAAGGTGGTTCGGAAATCCAAGATGGCGACTTTCGGTTTATCGATATTCCTTAAAAGCCCTTACAATATGGGTATTTTTGGAACGGCATTGATGAGTAGGTGACGGAAAACGATGTTTAAGGTGGTTCGGAAATCCAAGATGGCGACTTTCGGTTTATCGATATTCCTTAAAAGCCCTTACAATATGGGTATTTTTGGAACGGCATTGATGAGTAGATGACGGAAAACGATGTTTAAGGTGGTTCGGAAATCCAAGATGGCGACTTCCGGTTTATCTATATTCCTTAAAAACCATTACAATATGGGTATTTTTGGAACGGCATTGATGAGTAGGTGACGGAAAACGATGTTTAAAGTGGTTCGGAAATCCAAGATGGCGACTTTCGGTTTATCGATATTCCTTAAAAGCCCTTACAATATGGGTATTTTTGGAACGGCATTGATGAGTAGATGACGGAAAACGATGTTTAAGGTGGTTCGGAAATCCAAGATGGCGACTTTCGGTTTATCGATATTCCTTAAAAGCCCTTACAATATGGGTATTTTTGGAACGGCATTGATGAGTAGGTGACGGAAAACGATGTTTAAGGTGGTTCGGAAATCCAAGATGGCGACTTTCGGTTTATCGATATTCCTTAAAAGCCCTTACAATATGGGTATTTTTGGAACGGCATTGATGAGTAGGTGACGGAAAACGATGTTTAAGGTGGTTCGGAAATCCAAGATGGCGACTTCCGGTTTATCTATATTCCTTAAAAGCCCTTACAATATGGGTATTTTTGGAACGGCATTGATGAGTAGATGACGGAAAACGATGTTTAAGGTGGTTCGGAAATCCAAGATGGCGACTTTCGGTTTATCGATATTCCTTAAAAGCCCTTACAATATGGGTATTTTTGGAACGGCATTGATGAGTAGGTGACGGAAAACGATGTTTAAGGTGGTTCGGAAATCCAAGATGGCGACTTCCGGTTTATCTATATTCCTTAAAAGCCCTTACAATATGGGTATTTTTGGAACGGCATTGATGAGTAGGTGACGGAAAACGATGTTTAAGGTGGTTCGGAAATCCAAGATGGCGACTTTCGGTTTATCGATATTCCTTAAAAGCCCTTACAATATGGGTATTTTTGGAACGGCATTGATGAGTAGGTGACGGAAAACGATGTTTAAGGTGGTTCGGAAATCCAAGGTGGCGACTTCCGGTTTATCTATATTCCTTAAAAGCCCTTACAATATGGGTATTTTTGGAACGGCATTGATGAGTAGGTGACGGAAAACGATGTTTAAGGTGGTTCGGAAATCCAAGATGGCGACTTTCGGTTTATCGATATTCCTTAAAAGCCCTTACAATATGGGTATTTTTGGAACGGCATTGATGAGTAGATGACGAAAAACGATGTTTAAGGTGGTTCGGAAATCCAAGATGGCGACTTTCGGTTTATCGATATTCCTTAAAAGCCCTTACAATATGGGTATTTTTGGAACGGCATTGATGAGTAGGTGACGGAAAACGATGTTTAAGGTGGTTCGGAAATCCAAGATGGCGACTTTCGGTTTATCGATATTCCTTAAAAGCCCTTACAATATGGGTATTTTTGGAACGGCATTGATGAGTAAGTGACGGAAAACGATGTTTAAGGTGGTTCGGAAATCCAAGGTGGCGACTTCCGGTTTATCTATATTCCTTAAAAGCCCTTACAATATGGGTATTTTTGGAACGGCATTGATGAGTAGGTGACGGAAAACGATGTTTAAGGTGGTTCGGAAATCCAAGATGGCGACTTTCGGTTTATCGATATTCCTTAAAAGCCCTTACAATATGGGTATTTTTGGAACGGCATTGATGAGTAAGTGACGGAAAACGATGTTTAAGGTGGTTCGGAAATCCAAGATGGCGACTTCCGGTTTATCTATATTCCTTAAAAGCCCTTACAATATGGGTATTTTTGGAACGGCATTGATGAGTAGGTGACGGAAAACGATGTTTAAGGTGGTTCGGAAATCCAAGATGGCGACTTTCGGTTTATCGATATTCCTTAAAAGCCCTTACAATATGGGTATTTTTGGAACGGCATTGATGAGTAAGTGACGGAAAACGATGTTTAAGGTGGTTCGGAAATCCAAGGTGGCGACTTCCGGTTTATCTATATTCCTTAAAAGCCCTTACAATATGGGTATTTTTGGAACGGCATTGATGAGTAGGTGACGGAAAACGATGTTTAAGGTGGTTCGGAAATCCAAGATGGCGACTTTCGGTTTATCGATATTCCTTAAAAGCCCTTACAATATGGGTATTTTTGGAACGGCATTGATGAGTAAGTGACGGAAAACGATGTTTAAGGTGGTTCGGAAATCCAAGATGGCGACTTCCGGTTTATCTATATTCCTTAAAAGCCCTTACAATATGGGTATTTTTGGAACGGCATTGATGAGTAGGTGACGGAAAACGATGTTTAAGGTGGTTCGGAAATCCAAGATGGCGACTTTCGGTTTATCGATATTCCTTAAAAGCCCTTACAATATGGGTATTTTTGGAACGGCATTGATGAGTAGGTGACGGAAAACGATGTTTAAGGTGGTTCGGAAATCCAAGATGGCGACTTTCGGTTTATCGATATTCCTTAAAAGCCCTTACAATATGGGTATTTTTGGAACGGCATTGATGAGTAGGTGACGGAAAACGATGTTTAAGGTGGTTCGGAAATCCAAGGTGGCGACTTCCGGTTTATCTATATTCCTTAAAAGCCCTTACAATATGGGTATTTTTGGAACGGCATTGATGAGTAGGTGACGGAAAACGATGTTTAAGGTGGTTCGGAAATCCAAGATGGCGACTTTCGGTTTATCGATATTCCTTAAAAGCCCTTACAATATGGGTATTTTTGGAACGGCATTGATGAGTAGGTGACGGAAAACGATGTTTAAGGTGGTTCGGAAATCCAAGGTGGCGACTTCCGGTTTATCTATATTCCTTAAAAGCCCTTACAATATGGGTATTTTTGGAACGGCATTGATGAGTAGGTGACGGAAAACGATGTTTAAGGTGGTTCGGAAATCCAAGATGGCGACTTTCGGTTTATCGATATTCCTTAAAAGCCCTTACAATATGGGTATTTTTGGAACGGCATTGATGAGTAGATGACGAAAAACGATGTTTAAGGTGGTTCGGAAATCCAAGATGGCGACTTTCGGTTTATCGATATTCCTTAAAAGCCCTTACAATATGGGTATTTTTGGAACGGCATTGATGAGTAGGTGACGGAAAACGATGTTTAAGGTGGTTCGGAAATCCAAGATGGCGACTTTCGGTTTATCGATATTCCTTAAAAGCCCTTACAATATGGGTATTTTTGGAACGGCATTGATGAGTAGGTGACGGAAAACGATGTTTAAGGTGGTTCGGAAATCCAAGGTGGCGACTTCCGGTTTATCTATATTCCTTAAAAGCCCTTACAATATGGGTATTTTTGGAACGGCATTGATGAGTAGGTGACGGAAAACGATGTTTAAGGTGGTTCGGAAATCCAAGATGGCGACTTTCGGTTTATCGATATTCCTTAAAAGCCCTTACAATATGGGTATTTTTGGAACGGCATTGATGAGTAGATGACGAAAAACGATGTTTAAGGTGGTTCGGAAATCCAAGATGGCGACTTTCGGTTTATCGATATTCCTTAAAAGCCCTTACAATATGGGTATTTTTGGAACGGCATTGATGAGTAGGTGACGGAAAACGATGTTTAAGGTGGTTCGGAAATCCAAGATGGCGACTTTCGGTTTATCGATATTCCTTAAAAGCCCTTACAATATGGGTATTTTTGGAACGGCATTGATGAGTAAGTGACGGAAAACGATGTTTAAGGTGGTTCGGAAATCCAAGATGGCGACTTTCGGTTTATCGATATTCCTTAAAAGCCCTTACAATATGGGTATTTTTGGAACGGCATTGATGAGTAGATGACGGAAAACGATGTTTAAGGTGGTTCGGAAATCCAAGATGGCGACTTCCGGTTTATCTATATTCCTTAAAAGCCCTTACAATATGGGTATTTTTGGAACGGCATTGATGAGTAGATGACGAAAAACGATGTTTAAGGTGGTTCGGAAATCCAAGATGGCGACTTTCGGTTTATCGATATTCCTTAAAAGCCCTTACAATATGGGTATTTTTGGAACGGCATTGATGAGTAGATGACGGAAAACGATGTTTAAGGTGGTTCGGAAATCCAAGATGGCGACTTTCGGTTTATCGATATTCCTTAAAAGCCCTTACAATATGGGTATTTTTGGAACGGCATTGATGAGTAGGTGACGGAAAACGATGTTTAAGGTGGTTCGGAAATCCAAGATGGCGACTTCCGGTTTATCTATATTCCTTAAAAGCCCTTACAATATGGGTATTTTTGGAACGGCATTGATGAGTAGATGACGGAAAACGATGTTTAAGGTGGTTCGGAAATCCAAGATGGCGACTTTCGGTTTATCGATATTCCTTAAAAGCCCTTACAATATGGGTATTTTTGGAACGGCATTGATGAGTAGGTGACGGAAAACGATGTTTAAGGTGGTTCGGAAATCCAAGATGGCGACTTCCGGTTTATCTATATTCCTTAAAAGCCCTTACAATATGGGTATTTTTGGAACGGCATTGATGAGTAGGTGACGGAAAACGATGTTTAAGCTGGTTCGGAAATCCAAGATGGCGACTTCCGGTTTATCGATATTCCTTAAAAGCCCTTACAATATGGGTATTTTCGGAACGGCATTGATGAGTAGATGACGGAGAACGATGTTTAAGCTGGTTCGGAAATCCAAGATGGCGACTTTCGGTTTATCGATATTCCTTAAAAGCCCTTACAATATGGGTATTTTTGGAACGGCATTGATGAGTAGGTGACGGAAAACGATGTTTAAGGTGGTTCGGAAATCCAAGATGGCGACTTCCGGTTTATCTATATTCCTTAAAAACCATTACAATATGAGTATTTTCGGAACGGCATTGATGAGTAGATGACGGAAAACGATGTTTAAGCTGGTTCGGAAATCCAAGATGGCGACTTCCGGTTTATCTATATTTCTTAAAAACCATTACAATATGGGTATTTTCGGAACGGCATTGATGAGTAGATGACGGAAAACGATGTTTAAGCTGGTTCGGAAATCCAATATGGCGACTTTCGGTTTATCGATATTCCTTAAAAGCCCTTACAATATGGGTATTTTTGGAACGGCATTGATGAGTAGGTGACGGAAAACGATGTTTAAGGTGGTTCGGAAATCCAAGATGGCGACTTCCGGTTTATCGATATTCCTTAAAAGCCCTTACAATATGGGTATTTTCGGAACGGGATTGATGAGTAGATGACGGGAAACGATGTTTAAGGTGGTTCGGAAATCCAAGATGGCGACTTCCGGTTTATCTATATTCCTTAAAAACCATTACAATATGGGTATTTTCGGAACGGCATTGATGAGTAGATGACGGAAAACGATGTTTAAGCTGGTTCGGAAATCCAAGATGGCGACTCCCGGTTTATTTATATTCCTTAAAAACCATTACAATATGGGTATTTTCGGAACGGCATTGATGAGTAGATGACGGAAAACGATGTTTAAGGTGGTTCGGAAATCCAAGATGGCGACTTCCGGTTTATCTATATTCCTTAAAAACCATTACAATATGGGTATTTTCGGAACGGCATTGATGAGTAGATGACGGAAAACGATGTTTAAGGTGGTTCGGAAATCCAAGATGGCGACTTTCGGTTTATCTATTTTCCCTAAAAGCCCTTACAATACGGGTATTTTTGGAACGGCATTGATGAGTAGGTGACGGAAAACGATGTTTAAGGTGGTTCGGAAATCCAAGATGGCGACTTCCGGTTTATCGATATTCCTTAAAAGCCCTTACAATATGGGTATTTTCGGAACGGCATTGATGAGTAGGTGACGGAAAACGATGTTTAAGGTGGTTCGGAAACCCAAAATGGCGACTTCCGGTTTATCGATATTCCTTAAAAGCCCTTACAATATGGGTATTTTTGGAACGGGATTGATGAGTAGGCAGCTACATTTTTGGAACAGTAGTACAATATCTACGGCTGATCTGAATTATAGCCGGATTTGTAAAAAAATACCTAAATACCATTCAAATTAGTTTTAAATTACCTTAATAGTTTAAGCTTGACAAAGCATAAGAGCAAATTGTCTAAACTTGTCGTCTTTTGCAAGCTCGAAAATTTAAGTAGCGCCCTATATATAGCGAAATTCTGGATACAAAGAACTGAAGCAGATGACTATGCCACTACAGGAATTATGAGAATATTCCATTGAATTAAACAAATGTTTATTGATATAATTTTTCATATAATTAATTATTCACTTTCATATATCAGCACGCGTGAATTTCGCGGAAACACCTCTTCGTTACTGGACTCGCTCATTGAATCTGAAAATGAAAAAAACGTCATCTACTCATCAATCCCGTTCCGAAAATACCCATATTATAAGGGTTTTTAAGGAATATCGACAAACCGGAAGTCGCCACCTTGGATTTCCGAGCCACCTTAAACATCGTTTTCCGTCATCTACTCATCAATGCCGTTCCGAAAATACCCATATTGTAATGGTTTTTAAGCAATATCGATAAACCGGAAGTCGCCATCTTGGATTTTCGAGCCACCTCAAACATCGTTTTCCGTCATCTACTCATCAATCCCGTTCCAAAAATACCCATATTGTAAGGGTTTTTAAGCAATATCGATAAACCGGAAGTCGCCATCTTGGATTTCCGAACCACCTTAAACATCGTTTTCCGTCATGTACTCTTCAATCCCGTTCCGAAAATACCCACATTGTAAGGGTTTTTAAGGAATATCGACAAACCGGAAGTCGCCATCTTGGATTTTGAACCGACCCCAAACATCATTTTCTTGCACCCACTTATCACATCCGTTCCAAAAATGGCCATGTGATTGGGGTTTCCACATTCATTACACAAAACTTTTTTTACGAAGTAAATTCCAAATAACGTAAACTTTTTTTACGAACCAAATCCCAAATAACGTAAACTTTTTTTACGAACCAAATCCCAAATAACGTAAACTTTTTTTACGAATTACCTCCATTTACGAACCCCCGTTTAGTTCGTAAATGGAGGTTTCGGTGTATATGAAGCTGGATATGGAATCTGATCCTTCACAAGCTACTACGCTTGGAGGCACATGTATCGATCTTGTTTTTGCTAGGAACATCAATGTAGAAAGCCGTAGATATATTTCATTCTTTTAATATCACAGGCCTATTGTATCATTGTTCAATCCAGCAACTTGAAGTTTCCTTTACTGGAAGATCGTAATCGGTTGTGAACGCTATACCTAC
Organism: Malaya genurostris; assembly: GCF_030247185.1. Lineage (NCBI taxonomy): Eukaryota > Metazoa > Arthropoda > Insecta > Diptera > Culicidae > Malaya > Malaya genurostris. The sequence goes on along the minus strand of NC_080571.1, from coordinate 26,871,464 downwards.
ACAAACCATATCAGTATCGCAGCCTGGTCAGCCTGGAAACAGATGAAGGAAGTCAGCGGTATCCATCGAAAGTCAACGGTATCCATCGGAATTCGAACTCAACTCGTCACTCTCCATCACGAACGCTTTCATGAAAGGTTCTTTTCAGAGCCACCATTATTTTATTATAAAGAACTATACTGCTTATTTCATAATATTTAATTGCGTTTCAGAATGTTTAATGTAACTAATCTGTAATTTAGTCTAGGCGCATCGTTTAAAATTCTAGTAATGAAAGAGGGGGAAGATGCACAATTCAAACAATCGATCAACTACCAATTCGAATTCGGAAGTATAAATAAAGCGTGTCATATTCGTATTCACGACATCCAGTTATGTCTCTGACATTACACACCCGTACTTTTTGTTTGGCGTCTATGCAAAGAACTTGAAAAATTTTCGTGTGGCGATTTGTATAATGGATGAAAATTTAGAACAACGTGCGTGCATCAAATTTTGTGTTGCAAATGGATATAAGCGTTTCGAAACGTTGAAAATGTTAGAAAAGGCCTTTGGTGAATCGTGTCTAGGAAAAACACAGGCATACGAGTGGTATAAACGCTTCAAAGGTGGTCGTACCAGCTTGGATCATGATGAGATCCCTGGCCGCGCAACAACATCTGTTACTGAAGAAAACATTGAATCGGCGAAGCAAATCGTGTTGCAAAATCGTTCTGTACCGATTAGAGAGATTGCTGTGTTGTTGGGCATCTCTTATGGATCAGCCGAATACATTTTAACTGATGTTTTGGGTTTGAAACGCGTCGCTTCTCGGCTGGTCCAAAAAAGCTGAATTTCATTCAAAAACAGCGTTGGTTGTGTCGCAGTTTTTGGCCAAAAACTCAACCAATATCATCAACCAAGCACCGTACTCTCCAGATATGGCCCCGTGTGACTTTTTCCTCTTCCCCAGACTCGAATTGCCAATGCGGGGAATGCGTTTTGAGATCATAGAGACCATAAAAGAGAATTCGCTGCGTGAACTATAGGCCATACCTTCGGCGGCCTATAAAACTTGTATGGAAAATTGGATCAAGCGTTGGTATGCACATGCATTGCCGCAGGAGGAGAATACTTTGAAGGCGATAATAAAGAAATTTATTAAAAATTGAAATTTTGCATTTTTTAATAAAATTCCGGTTCTTTTTTTATCATAAGGATCCTACACGCTAATCCTTACTTCATAAGTTTGGTATTAAATATGATGTACTTTACATCGGAACTATACATTATACTACAGAAGCAAACTTTATTGGATGTTATCTGAATTTTGAATGTAATCGTGTTAGTATTTTGTGCTCCGGTAGCGTGTTCCTAAACATTTTGATTGTGCTAAATTTCCACACAATTAGCACGTATTTCTGCACGAAGTACATCCAGCACGATGTCATTCAACGTAAAAACCGCTTTGCTATTATCGTGTGTGACAGGTTTCTGGTCCTGTCTGTCTCCACCCTTTCAGTTCCTTAGACACTAGCAAACTTCGGATTTTAGACAAGCAAATAAATGTACACTTTATTCATTCGTCCGGTTTCGTCGTTCCGAACGACAGTGAGGCGTTTGTCACGTGGTACGTGCAGGTACGGAGAACGACGTGTGTTCCATTCTACAAAATGGCCTTTTCATTTCTGCGTCTGTGGGCAAAACAGTTCAATCCTTTCCACTTATTCCGTGATTATTGTTCTCAAACCGTTTGTAGATGCATTGTTATTCGCACGCCACCAACAGTTGTTTTGTGATACAAATTAAATTGTATACCCTCGACTTCCCCTATTTTTCCCTGGGAAGACGAATCTCCCAAGGTAACGCGCCGTCCGTGTCAGGGTTCTGCCCGGGGATCAAGCGAGCGTGCATTCAAATCGTGTTGACGCGCGGAATATGTGGAGGACTGAGTGGATTCGGTTGAATTTCAATATTTGTCATGTCACGACGTACAGTGAAACAACACAATGGCTAGAACAATATCAACATTCCGACCGGAACACGGTTCCAACATGGCAAAAACAAAAAAAAAAAACAAAACAGAACGAACCCCAGCAGCTTTTAGATATTACTTTGTTGTAAAGTGCCACGTTGGCGCTGATGGATGCGGGGTTGCTATTGTTTAGTGGGCCCTACTCTAGTTAGTGAATCAACATTTTGACAAAAAAATTTTAGCTTTGTGTCTTTTTTTTCGGGTTTGGCATGTGTAGAAAAGCAAATGAAGTGCCACTCGACCTAAACAAAAGTGTTTCTGTTGGTTTTGTTTCAGCTGAACAGGATAAAGGACTTGGGGCGTTCAGTCAAAGGGGGGGAGCTGAACTACCAACGGTTTTGGTCCCAAAGAAAAACAGTACTAAATTTAACGCGTTGACAGTAGACTAGTAGGCCATGCAGTAGATCAATATTAAATTTCCAGGATCACACAGAAAACAATTTTCGCTGTCGAATAAATGTGTTAGAGCATACAAATGTAATTACATTGTAAATGTAGAAAATTACACAATTATGCAATTTTGTGATTTGAATCATTACACCTGCTAAGTTGAATAGCACCGTGTCCCGTCCCGATGGGGCCGATCAAGCGATAAACATTGTAGGGTTGTATCCTTGCCGAAGTGCAGCAACGATGCCAGCGACGACGATGACGACGACGACGACGAATGCATCTGCAGCAGGCACAGGAAGTTTCCCAATCTTATTAATTCATCAGCATTCAATTTACATACAGCCATTTGTCATAGCCTGCTTTGGCGGGCATTAATAAAAACCGAAAAGGGGCGTCTCCTTTCTGCCAGCTATTACAAAACTGTTCCGCCGTGTTCCATAAATTATGCAACAACAAATTTAGAATCTACCCGGGGTCGACCCGTGGCAAATGGTGGCGCATCGATGGCACTTACTTGCACCGACTTCAAAGTACAAAACGCTACACGGACGGACCCGGGACCCGGCTTCGATCGACTTCGGTGACCGTGTGTGTAGTGTAGGTACATGTGTATGTAAATGCAAACTTCCTTTATTCCTCGTATAGCCATGACACATGACACTTTCGGCTGACACGACAACCTAACCAACAACAACAACAACCGACAGAATTCGCTTGGGCGTGAGTGTGTGCGATGGTGGAGTGGATTTGCACTCGGAAGACTGCTGCTACATTATCCTTTTCCTTGCTGGACGGGGTCTGGTCTGGTGACGATGAAAACGACGATGACGACGACGACGACAACATATAAAGTTTCGTTTTGTTAGCAAATGAATAAGGACGTCCTTCTTTTGTGCATAAATTTTTCGCGTACACAGCGCTGTAACAACATGGTAGACGGACGCGAAACAAGGGAACTAAAACGTGCTTCACTTGCTATTGTAAAAGGGGCTGTGCAGGACAATCCGGTGTAATGAGGATATCCGTGGGGGCAGAGAGCATTGTCCATGTCCGTTGTTATGTAAGGCAATTGGAAAGTTAGCTAATAATTAAGTAGTTTTGAATTGTTGGCATCGCGATACAGGCTAATAATTAAAATTCAACTTTCAGAACAGTAATTGAAGGTTCATTGTTCTGAAAAATAAGTCAATCTTTCGATCTTTCAAATACAGTCACATATTGTGCTGATTGAGTAAATTGTTTGCTTGTGCAAACGCTGTATAGTGTAAATTTACGTCCACAGACACAGACAAATTTGAGTGTTTATTCTATCCCAAGCTTCACGGTGTGTCAGCGGTTCAGAGAAAAAAGATATTTCCATGGGTTTTTGTTATACATGTAAATAGCTTTAGTCCAGGAACTCCAGGAAGTTGTTGACTAAAACGAATTCTGATGACCCTTTCCATAGAGAGAGCAAACCATGCTACGAAATCACCGTTCCATCGACTAGCGCCGCCTAAATGTAATGATTGCATCAAATGGATTCAAACACTACGTAAATACCTACAATCCCTGTCAAACAATCGATGCGTGTTTAGTTTATGTTTTTTCAGTTGTGTGTATACGATTAACATTGTCCGATCTTACCAATACTTCTGTTTACATCCAATATTCTATTTCTCACCAATTGTAAATAGCAAGACTTTGTTCATAATTTCGAAATTCTTTATTGATTCTTCCAAATCTATTTCGTCCCTCTCAAAGCAAGGCCCCAATACGCTTGTGCCAACGTTTTTTCCCAATCCGTTAAAGACAATTTCCGGAATAGCCTTCAATGTGCGTTTGATGTCTTCAACTGACTCAAAATGGTTTCCTCGGAGTTTGCGAGTTTGAGTTTGCTGAATAGCCACAAATCACAAGGCACTAAATCAACTGCATACGGTGGTTGCGGAACGATATTGGTTAAATCACGACGAATCAATGCCGTATGCGACGGTGCATTATCGTGGTGCAAAAACCAAGAGTTGTTAGGCCCAAATGATCTTGCAAAATGGTTTTTACATTCCGATATTCCAACGATCCCAGTAAGGTCTCTGATGCAAGATGCTAATCTATGAGTAATGCATTTTACCCCCGGCGATATAAAATCGCGGTAAAATTAAAAAACTTTCCTAACAATAGCAATGCACTCGGAATGTTACTGACGGTGCTCAGCCACAGGACGTTGATTCGAAATGCTTAACCTTTTATTGAGTGATTTTTAATATTTTGTATACATACAACACCATATTTTGCATTGTATACAAACCACTTCACACCCTCTCATTCTCCTACTAACGCAAAAGACGATGGCACACAGTCGACGTCGTTTTATTAACCATATGTTATCATAGACAAACGGGGAGGCATCAAATAGGTACTTGTGAGCACTTAGTTATCTTACTTTTTGACGACTCTCAGATACAGACAAATTAAGGCGTCGAAAATAATAGTATTTTTACAGCTAAATATAAATGGGTGCATACTAATATATTTTAAGTTCTCGAACAATGAAAGTTTATGCACCTATACGTCAATGCTGAAAGATAACGCACCTACGGTAATGCTTCTCAAAATTATTATTGTGAAATCCTGTGACTTTTACCGACCGACATTTTCGAGAGTAAATTCAAATTAATAGTAAACTATGCTCATGATATAGGCATTTAAATATTTAAAGTGTTGAAACGTCTAATTTCATGTGTGCATTTACTTCAACGCAATAAGACAAATAATGTTGTTTACATCCAGTTTTATAAAGAGTTGGATGCAAATCAATTCGCAAAAGACAATAATAATGTGCATTATGTGGAGCACGAGAACATTAAGTACAACATTCCAGTATATATAGTAGATAGTGCTATAGAAGTGCGTGTGCATGATCTTCCCTCAATCGTCATCGATCCTTATATTCGCAAAACTATGTCCCAATACGGAAAGATTCGCTCTATCGAAAAAGAAAAGATGAAGAACTTTTTTCCTCGGTATTCTAAATGGCGTACGTTTGTTACGCATGCGCTTCAAATGGCCTATACCTTCTTATGTAACTTTCGGTCAGGATACAAGAATCCCGTGCAAATCACTTGTTACATATGACAATCAGATGGCCACATGTCAATATTGCCAAAAAGCTGTTCACTACGGTAAGCCATGTGATAAACTGGACAAGAAGACAACTACACCAAAGGACAACGGTGCTTCCTTCACACCAACCCCAAGCAACCCCAGTACACCTGTGACAGTCACCAACAATAGTGAAGTATCCCCTTCAACGAAACCATCCAACGTAACCCCTATAGAACAAAGTACACCAGCTGCAGTTAACAGCTTACCATCCAACCAACCAGCAACTACAAACAATGTACAACAAGGCGCATCTACAGCAACTAGCAACGAAATCAACAACAACAACATCACGGCAATGGATGACGAGACGAACCACGAACGAACTGCCCCTCAATCCTCGCAGGAGGGAAATGGAAGCTCCTCTCCCCCTAGAAAAAGGGTGACAACGAGATCCAATACAAAACAATTTTTAGCTGAAAACTCATCTCAATCGGACACGTAAAGCTTGTACGCAATTAGGTCTGAATAAAAATATCTTATATAAAAAACTGATCAACTGTTGATATACTTGTGTTATGATTTTGTTATGTGCATCTGATCGGGCAGAGAACGTCAAATGAACATCGAGAAAAACTCACTTCACTGACAATATATTGAAACATTCTATTTGAATATTTGCTTTTACTGAAAGTGTAAAAAGAAATTACACAGAAGAAATTTTTACTTAAGATCTGAAATTCGAATTTTTTACAAGATCTTTTTCGGTTTCGGAAAGTAACTATCGAACTGCCAAAACTAACCATGCTTCTGAGCCGGGTTAGTTTCGATAATAGCTCGACTGTCGAATTTTAACTAACAGTTAAAATAATTCACGAGTAACAATATTTTTTTTTATTTTATTTTATGTTAATTTGGGAGCAGGGATAGCCCGCTTACAATCTCTCTCTCCAGCAGGCATAAAACCTCCTCATCTTTTTATATCAACAGATTACAAAGATCCAAAGTAATAAGTGAGCGTGTAGTCAAAGCATCTGTTTTCTAAGAAGGAATAAGTTTTGAATTGCTTGGTAAGGATTGCTCTACGATAAACATCTAAATGCGAAGCAAATCAATCTACATTGTATCAATTCGAATCTATCGTTACCATTCAGGTAGATGGGACTCAAACCTTTGAGCAGAACTCAAATGTATGAACAAACAAGAGAACAATAACGGGATTTTTAAGCAGTATGCGTCTGTAAGATGTTTAACCATGCTCATTACAAATCCTAAGCTGCCAGAAGCTTTGGAAGCAATGATATTTGAATGACCGTGGTTCATCGAGATATTTACATGTAGAATCTGTCTATCAAGGATCCTTCCAGAAAGTATTTAAAATGAAATGACTCTTGCTTCTCGTGCACGTAATGATCTATCTTGTCGTCATCAGTAAACGACGTAGACGTCGTCGAAATGCAGTAAAAATATTAAAGGCTTCCGATTGATACCTTGAGGAATTCCGGATGGTACGCTGAACTCTTTGAGAATGAAATGTGAGGAATAAATTGTAGCTTTCGAAGGAAGTTCGAACCGAATCTAAATTCGTTCACTTCGACAATCGTTGTGCTGGGGTTATCAGTGTAAAAAAAAGACTTGAGGATAATATCAGAGACATAACTGGATGATGTGAATACGAATGAAACTGACGTGCTACCGAATATCGATAATCGTACGTACTATTTGATTGATTGTGTGAATTTTGCAAAACTTTCAATGTTTCACTCGCAGAATTCTAACGGTAACGGAACACACGAAAGCAAGAAATTACAGGGTTGTCTAGATTTTATTGAGAAGTATCCACCACAATTATTTTGTGGCTTCTAGGAAATTCAAGTTAGGAATTAATATAACCTCAATTTCATTAACTTACTTGTCAAACCCGTCTCGAAAATATAGATTATATAGCGATTTGAAAGAAAATCCACAAACCGAAAGCCGCCATCATGGAATTTAGTAATTCCAAAACTGTGAATAATTGATATCCACTCACCAAGACAAAAAAAAATATCTAGTTTCTCCAAAACCTCATGAGGAATAGTAAAATGTTATTCACTTGTAACAAAGGATTTTTACATATAATTAAATCAAAAAACCGAAAGCTAATCAATAATATATTCTACCCTAGGTTTCCTCAAACTTTAAAGCTAATCTACTCTAATTACTCTTTTAGGAACCTGCAAATACAAATAGTAGTATTACGCATTAGCACAAGCTTTTAGTTTATCCGAAACTACTTCTATCTATGGTTCTTGATATAAAATATAGGTGAGGAAATCAATTAAAAGAGCATTTTGGTCATAAATTGACTGACTAAATTGACCGTCTTAAACAACATGCACAAATATGTCTCACTCATTTTACTCAATCAAAAATACTCATGGTTTATAACCATACATAGTCAGTATCTGTTGGCATCTGTTTGTAAATCTGACATATCTTCTGTCACGTAGAACTAAAACAACAATAGGTTGATTGTTGTGGAGAGCTCAGGCATAAAGCCATGTTGAAAACATTTTTCGAGTGAATTAGTCGAGATCGGCGAATGTCAGTATGTACATATGTGTGTAATATTTTTTCGCCTTCCGTTTTCCCAGAGATGGCTGAACCGATTTTCACAAACTTAGAACTTGCAATTATATCTTGATACGACTTCCGGTTTTTTCCTATTGCTTTTGATTTGAAGGGTGTTTTTTTCGTAAATGACTATGTAAAGAGCTGCAGATCCTTGAAAATTGTTCAATAGTTGCCCTAGTTAGTAGATTTTGTTGTAAAATGACCATGTAATCTCACTTCAGTTAGTCCAGTATCCAGTTTCTGGTTCCGGAAATAATGGTCCAATATTCCCACACGGAGCTAACTCCGGTTTCTCCAAAATGGTAAAAGCCGATTTTCATAACCTTAGAATCAAGTGAATTATATTGCGGTCATATACAAAACTCGTTCTGAAGGAATGAAACGGTGATGTGTGCTTAAACTGTCAAACCGTCGTTTAAGAGTGACGATGTGAAAAATGTAAAAAATTACTAGTACTACTACCAAATACAAATAATACGGAATGTTCCGACAAATTTTCAAGGACACATTTTACAACATGTGGTACATTGTCGTGGTACACTGTCAGAGCGACAATGAACTTTAGCGAATATTCTATAGAACTAGCAACGCTGAAGGATAAGAACAAGTTCACCATAGTTACTGTTTATTATAGTGAAAAATTCGATTGGCTTCCGGTGAAGCTCTCAACGTGTGAGCATGTTGAGCATGCGACGAAATATAGTGTATTTCTTGTTAGAGGAAGAAAGATTTTTCTCGTCCTGGAATGAATCAGTGTTGCGACGCCGCGAAACCAAATACTAATTATAATTCCCCAAAGTCCCATACATTCAGAGCGCCAATGTTTGATTCACAGAATACTCAATTTAGCTTAACTTGTTTTACTGTTTCGTCATGACAGCTTAGAAAAGTTGAAAAAGAAAATTTCTGGCAACGCTACGACATCAAAGTATGCTAGTAATAATCATGTAAACAAGGCGTCGCTATCGAAGAGGTTTTTGAGTGAAATGATTTATGTTTCAAAACATTCTTTGTTTGAGGTACATTATTTACTCCATTACTAGGTTTCATGTTTTTTTTTTTTGAAGAACAAGTAAATACGACAAAAAAGTCACTAGAACTATCTGTTGGGAAATAATTGACAAGCTCCATAAACCTTACTTCAAAACGTTTTAGTCATACTTACTAGAAGCTGTCGTAATATGAATGATACTTAACACTGAGCGGCTTGAATTAATCATAATGATTCACAAGAAAATTATTTCAATTCAGACATAGATAATGAAGAATGCGGCTAATATTTTGAACTATTTGATAATTCAACTGAAGAATCATCTGTTTTCCAGCCAAAAGTAACTAATGAAAGAAATATGGAACAATTATAGAAAATACCAGTAATTCACTACAACTGAGTATACTCTGGTGCAATTTTTTTCACGCGTTACCTACGAAGTTCATGTTCTTTAATCCGAATTCCTTTGCTGGACGAATTGTAATCCAAAACCAAAGAAAAAATCTAAAGGGTTGTGTGCAAGACACGACCGAGCACGATTACATTAAAAATGAAATAATTTGAAGGTATCCATAATAAAAACAAAAAATAAAGATGATGGTGGATGCACTAAACAGAGACAAATTACAAAAGTAATGGCTTATTAACGTTCAAAATTACGACACAAAAAGAATATGCAGCTATTTATTAAACTTTCAATTGACCCCCGGCCCGTATAATGAAGATTAAGGCATTTTAATGCCAAAAGAAAGAAAAATATGAACATTTAGGGGTTTTTTGGTTTGTACGTAAAGTACACATTTAGTTTCGATTTCTTCGCTTTTCGCCTTCGGCTCATCAGTGCTTAAAGCAGTTCAAATTGAACCGCCATCTCCGCCTAAAAGTTCAATTTGAACCGCTAAGCAGACGCAAAGTCCAAACTATTTATGTGATCCTTTAAGGATATGACACTAGGTGCCATATCCTATCTGACGTCTCGGACGAAAACGAGTGACGACCGACTACTGGCCGCCGGGTCACATAAATAGTGTGGACTTTGCGTCTGCTTAGCGGTTCAAATTGAACTGTTAGGCGGAGATGGCGGTTCAATTTGAACTGCTTTAAGCGCTGATGAGCCGAAAGCGAAACACGAAGAAATCGAAGAAAAATATGTTGAATACCTATTGGATTTATGTGCAATCACTCTTATTCTGAATAACAACATATTGATTTTTCGATCGTATTTCATTTGTATTCCTAATAACGCTAGCAAATTCAAAGGTAGAGTCGTTATTCAGAATAAGGGTGATTCACCGCCTGAACAAAACTTTAGTTCCAAATGTGACCGCCGAATTGAATGCTTCCTAGAACCATCCGGACGATCCTTTCATAGAATGCAAAGCATTTCTCAAAGCACCAAATATTTTGCAAAGATCTTTCCCATATGGCTGTGTTGTTTCTGAAAATGAGAATGGCAACTCCTGCACATCAAAATATAGTGTTTCTTCCTTGTTTCGTCGTGGAGAATTGATACCAGAAGTTTAGTAATACTACCGGTCCCGATCATTCTGATGCCCGAATTTCACTTAATTTCCAAAATAAAAAAGCCGGGTGGGTAATGTCAGCGACATAACTGGATGTCGTGAATACGAAAACAACTGACATGTTCCTTAACACTTCTGAATATCAATTAGTTGATCAATTGTATGAATTAAGCAAGCATTCCCCTTTTCCACATTTTTCGCAAAAACAAAGAAGGCTTCACTTGATCTCGATTACTGTGAATTTCACACAGCGTAAAGTGCACAAATCTAACCAAACTGTTCTAGATTTGCACTAAACTGAGGATATTTACCTTCGATTTGCGAACAACAAATCCTAATAGTTCTTTAGAAAACTTTTAGAGCCGTTAGAACGGCTGATTTTGTATAATGCTCTCCACCGTTGTTTTTTTATCAATGCAAATGACTGGCAGCTGTGACGTAATCGCTCTTGTCGGAAGCGAAACTAGCTTTGCAAACGACACAAAATACATCTGCTCGCAGTGGCGATAGAATCCAAACTGATCCAATTTTTGTTAGGAGCTTTCTTTTTATGTGATTTCGTTTGTAGCTTTTTCACTAATTGACGGTCCTAACGGTTATAAAAATAGCCGCATACAGAATTTTAATTTCGATTATTTCATTTCGGATTTGCATAACTTATTGAAAGAAAATATCAATATGCTGTAGGGATTCGTTTCTAACATTCTAGGACCAAATTAAGGAACTCACTACGATATTCAACACTTTTCGCTTTTGCTATACACGTTTAAGTTGAAAATTTCGATTCTATTGGTAGCTAAATTATATAAATCCTTTCACAGATCACTGAGCTATGAGCTTTAAAAATACGAGCAAGGCAAACGCGCCTTATGGATTATCCCCTTTTGATACTCGTTTATACCAAACATTTCAGAAAAGTTTAATTTTGAATTATTTGAGATTATATCACACAACTGATAATTTTATCATAAAATTGTGATCATATTTCCGAAGGCGTGTAGCAAAAATTATGTTGATTCGTTAGATACAACAAGAGATATTCACGATCAAAAACTTATCACTCTCTTAGAGCGTAAATTTTGTAAAAGCACGCCATAGTAAAGTAAGTCGTATTCACGACAAAACAACACATCAGAAGTATATTCAAGATAAGTAAACAAACCGTTATAATCAATAACTATATTAAAAAAATATGCCAAACATGATAGTAAAATTTGACATAAACATACCAGATCGGCTTCCAATCGAAACCGGATTTTGAATCCCGCTCACTCCAGCACTCAACGACTCGATTGGCGCTTCCAGGCCATCACTGGAAACTGCTCCTTCCTGACGCACTCGTCTCAAAAGACGACTCGGTTCTTCTACAGTAGGTTCCGATGGAGGCGCCTGTCGCTTCCTCTTGCGATGAGATATTTTGCCTGAAGATACCGTGAACGCGCCATAACAAGCACTTTCAATGAAAGCTGTATCCAGAATGAGGAATCGCTATTTTTAGAAAATTTGCCTTCTGTTAAGGAGTTCAGCACTAAAGCTTGCTTCAAATAGAATTGGAACAAAGACAATTGCCTGTATTTCAGTTATTTATTATTGTATTCAAGATCTTTTTTTATACAAATGTAGCGTTTTCTTCATACTTTTAAGAAAAAATACGATAAAATTATTCGTCACGGTTTTGAAGGAATTCTCGAATTTTTCCTGTAAAACGGCTCAGTAGGCGGCGCACACCTTCTTCGTTCATCGTTTTAGCTCTCTTATTCCACCAGGTCGTCATCTGATTGATGTCTTTGACAACGTTTCCCTTTGCCTTGAGTCTCCTCTTCATGATTGCCCAGTATTTCTCAATAGGGCGGAACTGGGGGCAGTTGAGTGGGCTAAGGTTTTTCGGAACAAACTGGACCACTTTCTCTGCATACCATTCTTAAACGGCTTTGCTGTAATGACAGCTTGCCAAATCTGGCCAAAACATTACAGGATGGTCGTGGGATCGAATGAACGGCAAAATTCGTTTTTGGAGACACTCTTTTTGGTATAGTTCCGATGTCATTTGTCTTATTTGTAACGAAAACTTTCGTTTTTTTGCCGCAGCTGCAAATGCCCGGCCAAATCATAAATTTTCTTGCAAATTTGTCGGCAAAAACAAATTTAAATTTGGCTGGAACATCCCCCCGAGCCGTTGCCAAGTAAAATTTTTGACCTGGGATTTGACCGAAGTCAGCCTTGACACAGGTTTCATCGTCCATCAGAAGACACCCGTTGAACTTGGTCAGCACCTGGTCGTATAGCTTCCGAGCACGAATTTTGACCCCACTATTCTGTTTCATGGTCCGATTTGGCTGTTTGCTAGCTCGATACGACTTGATTCCTTCCCGGAGTCGAGTTCTCCTCACGGTACTATGGGCAGCACCAAAATCCGACAGATTAGAATTCCTCTTAATCGTCTTCAAAATCTTACCACGCAATTTCCGGTCGTCAGTTCGACTCCGACGATCGGCTTGAGGCTTCCGAATCGTCGTCAATGTTTTCTTATACCGTTTGATAACGCGCCATACGGTATTTCTGGGCAATTTCAGCTGTTTAGCTAGCCTAGATGCAGACCACAATGGATTTTCCAAATAACTGTGCACATTTTTTTTTTCCTTTTTTCGGCTTCCATGTTGATTGTTTACAAAGTACAGTCGATTTTCGGAATGTCAAAAATCATACGTGAAGCTGACAAAATTCCCGACACGTGGGCGCCAAGAGCTTCCAAATCCGTCCACCAGGAGCCCCACAATATGAGCAAAAGTTTGTTCCAATTCTAAATGAAGCAAGTTTTATGTGTTTATTACTCAAGTTAAAAACTTATCTCTCTTTCTCTCTTAGAGGGTACATTACGGTGTTAAGAAATTTTTTCTTTTCGCAACATTTAGGTCTGTATTGTTCAGGAGAAGTAAAATACAGATTAATCTGTATATGTGGCAACCTTGTTTCGCACGGCATATTTCGAGACGACACCCATACTTGTATAAAGATGTTTCTAAATCAAAATTTCATTTTTCGTATTGCGAGACAGCGTTACTGTCGTAATTGAATGTGTTAGATATCACGATCAAAAAGCGCCCCATACTAAAGAATTCACGACAAAAAATACATATTGAACTGTACGTGGCAACTCTTTCGCACGGCATATTTGTATACTAGTATAAAGATGTATTCAACATCATCACTTCCACTTTCGCATTGCCGTTCGTAATTGAATGTGTTAGTGACGGTGCAAATTAATTAAACTTCTCGTGTGTGTCTTGTTTCGGCAACAGTTGCTCGGAAAATGGTAGGAAAGCGACAAAATTCAACTAGTTCTTTATGATTATCTTTAGCACTGGAAAGTGCTTTTTGAATGGGCCTTGCTTGCTGGACTTTTTGGCTGCCTTTCTACCGGTTTTCGGTGCCATCGTGCTGACGGTGTCTCGTACGTTCAGAGTAGCTGCTTTAACTTAAATGACGCTATTTCTCACATCACATTTCATGTTATACCTGCTACTGGCAGCGGTGCACGGAGAGCCCTTTGCCAAAATTCCTTTTCTTGTACGCAGAACGGGAAACTGTGAGACGACAGGTCCTCGATGTTGCTCTCGTGTGTCTTGTTTCGGGAACAGATGCTCACCAAATGGTAGGAAAAATGAACCACTCAACTTTTATATGGATGCTCTTGTATAGATGCAGACATCTCGCGTTCTGATTGGCTGGTGCTGTCATGGGTTAAATCAAACAGGTTTTTCAATAGTGTACTATTGAAAAACTTCAATGTTGTTGCAGTACACGTTCAAGTTGAAAATTTTCGATTCTATTGGTAGTTAGATTATATAAATCCTTCTACAGAGCACTGAGCTATGAGCTTTCAAAATACGAGAAAGGCAAATGCGCCTTATGAATTATCCTCTTTGACACTCGTTTGTACCAAACATTTAAGAAAAGTTTAATTTTGAACTATTTGAGATTATGTCACACAACTGATAATTTTATCATAAAATTGTGATCATATTTCCGAAGGCGTGTAGCAAAAATTATGTTGATTCGTTAGATATAGCAAGAGATGTTCGCGATCAAAAACTTATCACTCTCTCAGAGGATAAATTTTGAAAAGGCGCCCCATAGTAAAGTAAGTCGTATTCACGACAAAAATCTATGAAAAATAAGTTTAATATTCTGGTAAAAAGCTCACTTTCCTTATGTTGATTTGAAAAATAAACAGTTTCCTCGACAAAACAAAACGTATCCATGGTAAACTGGATTCCGATTTACAGTGGTTCCAGTTTCATTACCATTGCATCAAAGTACACTGTTACTCTGACAATGTTTCGTGACAGTGTAGCGCATATCAAAAAACGTGTCCTCGAGAATTGGTCGAAGTACTCCGTATATAATTTGTATTTGGCGAAACTATCAGCGGGACTCAATGTAAAAGAAATTACAACCGCAAATAATAAAACAATCGAAAACATAACCTAAGAGCGAATTCAGCAGCTGGAAGTTTTATATTGAAGATCTATAATAGAACGGAAACTGAAACAAACGTATCCCCAGCAAGCCGTTCTAGTTTTATTTATTCGAACAGTTCTTCTGCCAAATTTAAAACTGGTCTACGATGCCGTTCTATTTTATCTATATTTGAAACACGAGTAAAACACTACTGGGGTTGTCAGTTTTTCTAGTTATAAAATACATATTTGAATTTTAAAACTGACATAAATTATGCATCTATAACTAGAACACTACTGAATATGCCCTAATATTAAACGGGAAAGATGGGCCATCACGTGACACAGCAAATATGATAAATATATTTTCTAAATTTAATTCAAAACTGTTTCAATTTCAAGGTCTCGCTTTTCATACAAACTTGCACTCAAAAAAGAAATCACATTAGTTTTATAGGATTATTCTCGTAAATGCGGTGCTTTATTTATTTTTGATATTCTACGTGATGCCTATAAATAACATCTGGGAACCCAGTACAAGCTATGTGATTTTCACATAATCTTCATATGGTAAGTTCCATGACCGAAGTTAAGAAGTAGCAAACTTCAAACAACAAAATGGCTGACATGTTAGTGGCATTCCGCATTCTTTGTTGGAAGTTTTTAAAGGTAAGTACAGTTTCAAAACTTGTGTAGTATTCGATATACAAATTTACATTTACTTTTAATAGAATGCGATATTGGCTGGTTCGAGCTCTTAACAATATCAATCGAAGATTTTCGGGAGTGTTTAGAGCCTACAGGGGCTTTCGAAACTATTTTCGATCTCATAACTTCCTGGAGGAAACGAAATGTATTTAAAGAATTCAAGTTTGATGTAAGAATTTTTGATTAATTGATTTATATTTTCAGAAATCACAAATAGAAAAGCAGAAATCACAAACAGAAAATTAAAGAGATTTTGTCGTTTGAAGAAAAATTTTACTTAATTTTGCAACCATGGGTAGTCACTGGTCGAAATGAGCACGCACTATGTCGCATTTGAAACATCAGGTTCATTATCCCTGGTTGATATTATTAGTATTGATTATTTTAATCGACCACCAACAATGGTTCATAATGTATATAATAAGTTTATATTTAGAGTTAAGAATATATTTAATGTTTAATTTAATTGATTCACTATTCGTTAAGCTAATGTTACCAATAATTTGTAAATATATGTAATATAATAAGCGATCCAATAAAAATGCATTCTGCAAAAAAATACCTATTTAAATTAATGTTGGTTTTAATTGAGTTCCATTTATCATATAATCATGTACCACTTCATGTAATTGTTATGTGATTTCCCTATGCTCAACTAGTATGTTCAAGTCAGGTAACTATTACGTGAACTTCATTTAAAAAATATAGGAAACTCACGTTGCTTCTAACGAACAAGTGATATATTATTTACCTATCGACTAAGATGCATGATATATGACCAATCTGGTACAATTCATCTATCTACCTAATAGAATTTATGTGAAAAGTTGGGTGGATGAGATTCATGTATGTATTCAGGTAGAAGTAACGTGATTTCTTTTTTGAGTGTGGGTTTTCCGGTTTGGTTCCAGAAGTAGCGACCAAAAATTCCAAAACAGGACGCACCGAAAAACGAATGATATTTGGCTAAATTGACTATTTTGTGAACCAAACATTGGCGCTCCGTATGGGGCCTAGGGGTATTATTATTTGTATTTGCTAGTACTACCCTATTGCCACTAAGAATCCTTCCATGTCGGGACTCGAACATATGACAACTGGTTTGTTAGACCAGCGCCCTATGCATTTAACGCATTCAAACACACTGTGTTGATTTGGTAACGAGAATTTTCTTTATTTCGATATGTCTACTTATATAACTACTCTCTCTTAGATATATTCTGGTAGGGGAAGTTAGACTTTGCGTTTCAATTTCGGTTGGTTCCAAATTAATCACCAATGAGGTTTAAGTAAAGCATAGTGTGTATAGTGGTCAAAGCGTGCGCGTGAGTGTGTGGTAAGGAAAGAGAGGGCGAGAGCGCGTCTAATGCGCGGGCTGCTCGTGAGTTACCTGAGTTCTAAAGATTGCTGTTCTTGTCATGCGTCGCGATTCGAATGTAGGTCTCGTGTTTGTAAGCATACGTTGTTGGTATCAAATATCTGCATCGTATGTGTTATGGAACTTTGGTCGTTTCATGACCTCGTTTCGTAGTCGATGTCATAATATCGTTGAATTTAGTTGCTGATTTGAGTTTACCTTTGTGTTTATAGGAAATGTATTCTTGAAGCGTTTTGTATGGAAAGTATGTATAGATGAAAGTTTAAGATGTTCATATCACATCATCCCTCTTTGAAAGAATGATGCAACGAAGTGAAATCATTCGGTTGTAGATTTTGTTTCGGTGAGCTCGGTCTAACTCCCTAACATTTTTAATGGATATTACATAATTATCTTACAATAACAATAAGTGTTGGTGTGTATTGTGTGTCTTCTGTTTACAATCTAATGTAAGTGTAATTTCGATTGGAATTTTAAAAGTGTACTAAATTTGATATGATTTGACGTTGTTTTTAAGTTTTGATTAATCTGTTTTTGTGTACTATAATGGATTGGTTGGTTCTCGGGTTTTTGATTTTACAATTTGGGCTTAAAATTTCTTCTACAATGAAAGGTCCATCATAAAATGAATCTAATTTTCGTCTATTCTCTATTTTGAGGAAAACTGTTTCGTTAATGTCTAAGTGAATAGGGTTGATATCATTTTCTGATGTAATAACTCTTTTTTCTTTACTTGTAATGAGCTTTTCTTTGGCAATTTCGTTTGATTTTCGTAATTTAAATTTAAGTTCTCTACTATATTGCTCAAAATTATAGATTGGTTCTGTTCCTTGTTCATAGATTTCTTGTGGTAATTTCGCTTTCTTTCCAAATATTAGTTCGTATGGTGTTATTCCGTGTTCTGAATGTGGTGTTGAATTGTAGTTAAATGCATAAAATTTCAACCATTCATCCCAGTCAGACTGATGCTCATTTACGAACGATCTCAGGTATTCGTTTAAACACCTGTGATTTCTTTCTAGCGAGCCTATGGTCTGAGGATGATAAGCTGTACTGAATTTTTGTTCAATTTGTAGTATTTTGCAAATTTGTTCGAAAACTTCATTTTTGTATTCCGTTCCTTGGTCAGAACGTAAAATTGAAAATTTTCCGTAAATTAGTAAGAAATCATAGATTAATGCTTTTGCAATAACGTTTGCTTCTTTTGTTGGTACGGGGATCAATACGACATATTTGGTAAGGTCGCATTGAATAGTTACTGCGTATCTATTGTTATTGTTGCTTTTTGGTAATGGTCCTATAGTATTGATGGATATAATTTCGAATGGTTCTGAAGGGGTTGTTGTAACTACTTGTTTTTCTTTTGTGTGTTTCAATACTTTGTTTCGTTTACATAGTTCACAGGCCTGGATGAACTCTGCAATCGACTGTTTCATATTGTTCCATTTGTACATTTCACGTAACTGTAAATAAAGTCTATGTTGACCAGTATGACCTCCGGTCGGGGTATAATGAAAATCATGTAATATTTTTTGGATTTCTATTTGATTTTTCACCTCTTTTGGTGGGTTAAAGATTATGATTTGAATCGAATGCACTTGTGCGTTCGCAATCATTTTGAGATTTTCCATACTTATCATTTTGAATATATTGTCTTTCATACTGAGCGCTATTTTATTTTGATTCATATTTTGCAATAAATTTTCTAATTTTTGAAATGCCAACTCTAAAGTTTTGTTTCCTTTTAACATGTATTGATGAACTTGTTCAACAATTTTCTCATTTTTCTTTATCATGAATCTTAATTCGGTTTTATTTATATCTGTTTCAAGTTTCAATAATTTGTTTGTTTCCGAAGGATTGTTTGTCATGCACATTGAGAGTTGATCAGGTTCTCTTGATGCACAGATATTTTGTTGACTCGTTTTATTTTGTAAATTTCGGGTTATAGACCTCGTGTTTACTCTTAAGATATTTAATTGTTTCAATTCGTCTGATGTTGTAACTATTCTTGACAACGCATCAGGTCCAACATTTGATTTTTCTGGTATAAATTCTATATTAAAATCATATTCTTCTAAATCAAGACGTATTCTTGTTAATTTAGAGGTGGGATTTTTCATTCCGAACAGATGTACTAATGGTCTATGATCTGTTCTAACTGTAAATTTTCTTCCATACAAGTACGGTTTAAAATAATTAATGGCCCAATGGATAGCCGTTAACTCCTTTAGGATTATGGGTTTATTTTTTTCTCCTGGCGTAAAAGTTTTACTTGCAAAAGCAATTGGTAGATGTCCGTTTTGCGATTGCTGTGACAGAACTGCTCCACATCCGATGTCTGAAGCGTCTGTAGTTAAAATAAAATCTTTGGAAAAATCTGGATATTGTAGTATGGTAGGAGATAATAAACTGTTTCTCAGTGTTTCAAATGCATTTTTGCATTTATCTGTCCAAATGAATTTCGAATTTTTCTTCAATAATTGGTTAAGTGGATATGCTATTGTTGCAAAATTTGGTACAAACTTCCTATAGTAATTACAAAATGCGACAAATCTTCTAACTTCGTCGGTATTTGTAGGTATTGGATAGTTTAGGATAGCATTAAATTTTGAATCATCAGGTAACATTCCTTGGTCTGTTATTTTGTGTCCAAGATAGGTTACTTCTGTGCAAAAAAATTTACATTTCTGTGGATTGAGTTTCAAATTGTAATGTCTCAATCGTTCAAATATTTTAGCTAAATTCGTTATATGATGGTTTACTGAACATCCCATAACTACTATATCGTCTATATATATAAATGCTAATTCAGGTGTCAAACCTGCCATTGCAAGAGTCATCATTCTTTGAAAACTATTTGGGCTAATGTTTAGTCCAAACGGTAATCGTGTAAATTGATAATGACCATTCCTAGTTGAAAATGCTGTAAATTTTCTAGATTCTTCGTCAAGAGGTATTTGATGAAACCCTGACATAAGATCCAAGGTTGTAAAATATTTAGCCCTTCCGAGTTGATCCAAAATATCGTCAATTCTCGGTAGTGGGAATTTGTCTGCTAGAATTTTTTTGTTTAGTTGTCTAAAGTCGACAACTAATCTCCACTTTTTCTTCACGTCGTTTGACTTTTTGGGTACCAGTAGTATTGGTGAATTATATGAAGATATGGACGGTTCAATTATATTACTTTCAAGCATTTTATCAACTTGCTTGTCAATTTCGTTATATTGGGAATGAATTGTTTTATAATTAGGTATATACACGGATGTATTGTCATTTAAATTAATGTTCTGTGTATAAAAATTATTTACTGTGACTTCTTCATCAGTAAGGCAAAATATATCTTGGTATTGAGTGATTAAATTCTTGAATTTATCTCTGGCAAACGTAGGGATTTTATCTACGTTTATATCATTGAAAATTTTTTCACATCTTTGAAAATTATTTTTATTTTTGTTAATATTCACTAGTGAATAGTCTCTTAAGTAGCTAAGGGTTGGTTTAAACTTAGAATGATATACATATATGGGGATATTATTGGTATTTACAAATTTTACATAGGGTTTTGTTGGGGAAATTATGGTGTTTCCGCAGAAAACTCCTGGTGTAATTTCCTCAGAGTGAACTATCATATCCTCTGGTATATTCAAAAAGGATATTCTTCTAATAACCTCGCTGCGAGCGGGTAGAATGAATCCTTCATTTAAATTATCTTCTATTGGTATTGCTATTTGTACAGCTCCTATATGGAAGTTAAGTAACCAAGATTCATAGTCTATTATACACTTATATTTTGCTAAGAAATCACGACCTAATATACCATCTGCTTGAATTGGTAGATTAGCCGGTACCAGGTGGAAATTGTGTTTAATAGTTAATGAGTTATTAAAACATAGTATGGTATTTGCTGTGCCTAATGTTTCTATATTAGCTTCGGTAATTCCATTAAATTTTATCCTATCATTAGTATTCACAATTTGATCTGGGCGGATATTTTGCGCTTTAAATAATGAAATATCTGCGCCGGTATCGATGATTAGGTTGCATACAGTATCACCTGTCATGTGCACTCTGACACGGATGAAATTAGATGCTTTAAAATCTATTGTCATAATTTGGGTGTATCCATGTAACAATCGTCCATCTTGTCGACATTTCCGGTCAATTGTTACTGGTGGGTTAAAAAATAATTACCGTTTCTATTTTCGTTATTTGAGCAAGGTGTCTGCAAGTTTCCCTGCAATGGTTGCTGTGTGGACAAATCATAGTTTGTTCGTTGTAGGTCTTGAGGAATATGTGTCATCGATGGGGCATGTGTCATCGATTCAGTCATATGATATACTCGCCTATTATTCTGGTAAGAGTTCGGTTGTTGGTAACCATACCGTGTTTGGTTGTTTGGGTTTTGATGTCTATATCGTGATTGATTGAAAGGAATTTGATGTCCTCCTCTAGGGAAGTTATTCGAGTTTTGATACTTGTACGACCTGTAAGTTTGATTTTGCTGACCATAGTGTGGTCTGTCACTATTTTGCCGTTGGTTGAATTGTAGGGGGTGTCTACTATTACCTCTGTAGTTATTAAAGTTTGATCGATTAGCCTGATTTTGTCTATCGTTTTGTGGTTTGTTTTTGTTATACTGCAGCATTGCCACAGTTTGTTCGGTACTAGAATTATCGTTTTCTATTACGATGTTTAATGCTTCTGATAGGTTGTCAAATTTTCCTATCTTCAATAGCATTTTGGTTTCCTGATTATTTGAAGTGGCAATTAATGATTGGATTGCCGCTTTTTTCGCTAATTTCGAAGCTACCACGGCTGGTACTTCCTCTCTGATATAAGCCTGTTTGAGCTTATCAGCTAGTTGGTCAACTTCTTTCGTGTAAGTTGCCATTTCTTGACCTCTTTTTGGTTTAGAGTTTTTCAAATTCGCCATTGCTAATTCCGAACTACCTTTGTCTGTACAGTTTGCGGAAATTTTACTTTTTATTTCTAAATATGTAGCTGGAGTTTCGGTAAACAAATCTCTAGCTTTTCCAGTCAATTTCGTGAGGATTAATTGAATTGCAGCAGCTGTTTGTGCTACTGGCACTATGGTTTCTACTACACGTCGTTTTCATCTAGTTGTCATAAACGAAGAACACATTCTTGTTTAATCAGTTTATATTTTTCGTGCGGGTGCTTTATTTTGCTCCTCGCTTCATACACTGTTCCCTTTTGGGTGTTTTCTCTCATTACACAGTCATAATTTTTCACACTTTTTCTCTTACTGCACAGTAATAGTTTTTCACAGTTTTTTTTTCTACACAGCAATTGTTTTTCCATAGTTTTTCTCTCACCGTACAGTAAAAGTTTTTCTTTACTTGATCATTGAACCGTGATCGAGGCTAATGAAACAGCTTGTTTTATTTCGCGCTGGGTGCGCATTCGTTCATAAGTGATTATTAATTTATACGCGAAGTATAGTGTCAATGCGATGACACCAGCTACGCACAGGTATGCGATCAGATTTAGGGATGTTGCAGATGTTTCTGCTGTCTTCGCATGGTTTTGAGACACCGCGTTCACTACGTTAAGTACGTGCTCATGGGTAACTGTGTTGTCGTTACTCTGGTTTGTGCCCATTTTATTCTTCTCTTTTTTTTTTTGTCGGGCTGCCTCACAATTTTTCTTCCCGAAGTTCGAACAATTGTTTTAGTTCTTTTATTATCCATCCACTGGAGTATGTCGCACGGCTTCACGGCACACACGTTCTAATACTGCTTCATAAGTTTGTTTCCTAAAGTTTTCGGAGTTTGATTAGCTCACTTTTACACCTCTTAACTTATTATCACTTGGAAGGTTTCGCACAGTACTTTTCTAACTATGATCATATTCTTAACTTCGCTTTTTTTTCACTAAGTTCATTTATAAACTGATAGGCTTTTCTGATCTCCGCGATGCAAGCTCGGAAAGTCCGGTCGCCATAACGCATTCAAACACACTGTGTTGATTTGGTAACGAGAATTTTCTTTATTTCGATATGTCTACTTATATAACTACTCTCTCTTAGATATATTCTGGTAGGGGAAGTTAGACTTTGCGTTTCAATTTCGGTTGGTTCCAAATTAATCACCAATGAGGTTTAAGTAAAGCATAGTGTGTATAGTGGTCAAAGCGTGCGCGTGAGTGTGTGGTAAGGAAAGAGAGGGCGAGAGCGCGTCTAATGCGCGGGCTGCTCGTGAGTTACCTGAGTTCTAAAGATTGCTGTTCTTGTCATGCGTCGCGATTCGAATGTAGGTCTCGTGTTTGTAAGCATACGTTGTTGGTATCAAATATCTGCATCGTATGTGTTATGGAACTTTGGTCGTTTCATGACCTCGTTTCGTAGTCGATGTCATAATATCGTTGAATTTAGTTGCTGATTTGAGTTTACCTTTGTGTTTATAGGAAATGTATTCTTGAAGCGTTTTGTATGGAAAGTATGTGTAGATGAAAGTTTAAGATGTTCATATCACACATTGAACCGCCAACCCGGGCGCTTCTTTTTTCGGACACTCAGACTCAGACACTATTTTAAATTCCAAGCTTTCAGAGATCCATCGGATGACGAATTCGACTTGCTTGTTGCCCTCTTCTCGGTTCAACGAAGGTGACACTCTGTTTTGGACGAATTTGGCATCGGGCCATTATATAAAACCGGCGATGAAGCGGTACGAGACCAACGATGTTGGTATTGTGCCGAAAGAGATAAATCCACCAGATTCACGAGAACTCAACTCGACAGAAAAATGTTGGGCGATTATAGAGGGCAAGCTAGGGAAAACAACGAAGGTCTTCAAAAACGACAAGGATATGAGGAAACAGTAGATGAAAGTGTGTAAGGCAAATAGCGCAAGATTCTGCCTGGGAGAGGAGGTTTAATAAATCAATTTTGCGAAAACATAACTCACAGATGAAGCTTTAAACTGCCCTGTGAATGATCTCACATATCGACATTTTGGAAAATTCACAATAAAACAAAAATAAATCCTGATATATTAATACTTTCGGACTGTTCTCCTAATTTTATACCGAAAATAAATTATCCTGTTCTGTCAATCGGTGGCATTGTAATCTCGAACAGAAACAACAAATTAGTCGAACCACAGAGTGTGGCCTGCATTTTACGACGACTCAGTGCCGTCGATGATTCATTTTATGGACAATTTTTCGTGTTCGTCTTTGTTGTATTTTATTGCCTTCTCTTGATAGAACTTGGGAGGATTGGCACCCACACTTGACCCCGACATGTGGTCATTTCGGTAGCCACCGTCTTGGGTGGTCCACGTTGATGAGTTGGTCGGCCAATGTCGATGTCCTTGGACGATTGGACTCCGGCTGGGGAACACAGCTTTGTGTACGCAGGGTGACAGGTCCCACGTCGGGGCACCGTTAATCAAGCTTAGCCAGCCCGAAATCGATACCTCTCGCCAAACGGGAATCTGACTTTCAGCCAGCAGGAATAAGTTGAAAGGTAAAATGGTAGCTATATCGTCATATTTTATGAAGATAAATATTTCAACGGGAACATTACCCGATCGTCTGCTGATGGTATCTCATTATCCGGGTCTCTGGTTTATGGTGTAATGAATGTTCCATGCACGGTGGATGGAACCGTCCCGATGCACGCCACATACAGGGCCTCGAATAGGCGCGCACCACCACCGACCGTTCATTGCTGGCATAGAATAAGTAGTGGCAAACTGTTCTTTGCCGAACAAAAAACAACAATGCTCAGAGTGATGAAGTGCTTGGTCACGTCAAGGCCAAACTGCTGAATTCACTCCTACTCATGTTCGATAGATATTGGTTGGATATTAGTCGTGTTTTTTTTTTTTTTTGAAACAAGATTTTATGATAATGAATAATAGTCGGGGAACAGTTTTTTTATTGCTTTGAAAAAATTTTAAAGCAAGATTCGAATAGGTTAAATATATTGCATTCCTGTTTCACCGGAGTTTATGGTAGCATGGCTTTCGAACCACCAACCTTATTCTTAACACGGTGAATAAATCCACTGACAACTACACTAATCGAACTCAATAAAAATTTCTCCAGTCCTGGCGTGGCAAACGAAACGACACCAACGGAAGCCAATCAAAAGGGCCACTTAACTTCCGATCACGGACAAAAACGTACTCGACGGCACCGGACGGAGGAACTCTTTGAAAAACGAGCACACATTGTATTTTAATTTAACAAATGAAAAAATAAATATGCAAACGAACCTCCTTTCCAGCAGTCCCCCCTAAACGACAAACGGAACGCGAGTGTGTGTCGCCCTCGTTGCCATCGATATCGGTTGGCATAGCCTCCTATGTCCTTTTCCGGGATACGATTGGACCTAACAACCCGGTGGCGGGGGGTTAGGTATGGGATACCGGATCCTCCTCCTACTGCTGCTGCTGCTCCTGCTGTTGCTGGTGTGGTTGGTGTGATTTGTGTGCTATCCTATGCATTTATTCATTGCCTATCGATCCTTGGTGCGGTAGGGCTGTCCGGCGTTTCGTCGTCATTCGTATCTCTGTGTGACTCGGAAGTCACCACGATGGGATACCGTATGCGAGACAATGATTGGTATATCGTTGATTTTTTGTTTAACATGCTATTTATTTTTGCCTTTTAAATGTTAGTATCCAAATTTATGGTCTGTGCAAAATGGCGACAATTTATGAATACGTCAAAAGTCAGAATGACCAAATTTGAAGTTGGAAGTAGCCAGAAATTAAGCATCAAACAATGCACAGTTAGAAGTGAACCTTAGATACACGATGTAATCTTTGAAGTGGATCCCATGATGCTATGGTCAGAGCTAATAAAAGTCATTATCATTGACTCAAATTAGATGAAAACGACGAAAGTTAAATGTTCACTCTCAGTTCCGTTTCAGTAGCTTCAAAATTGTGTTCTTTGTTTCATTTACTCTTTCAGTCATTTTCGGTTTTCAGTGAAAATCGTATACAGTGCAATGTCGATATTCAACCGAAGCTTCGAGAATCTATAATGAAAGAAACCGATACATAACGATTTATACCTGTTGGTGTTCCTCTCTACAGTAGATTGGATTTCAATGAAATTCTGGGGTACAATTACTTCGATTTATCATAATTTAGATACGCTAATAAAGAGATGGGAAATATCGAATAAAACCAGTTATTGATAATATCGATATTTCGCAGTTCAATATCGATATTTTTTCGAAAAATCGATATTTTTCACAACTAGAATAAAAATTTATTATAACAAGAAAGCAAATTTTTGATTGCAAAAATAAATTTTAGGTGTACAGCCGAACAAATTACACTTTCAAAAATTGAAAGTTCCCTGGACTCAAACAAGCCGTGTTTCCCGCAGTTGAATTGACTCTTTCAGAGGCAACTGATGTTGCTAAAAAAATGCTAGAATTATCAAATGACGCTGTGCAAATTTCAGCTCTTTGCTTTGCTGGCTGTGTAATTTTCCCAATTAGAGAAAATATATGTTTTCTGTTGTGCTTGCTCAATACTTAGCATACACGCTGCCAACAAAATACTTAACATTAAGTACTGTTCGTCCTATAGAAGGGTTGCGAGCAGGAAGTCAATTTCAGCAGACCCTGTCAGTTTGGAGCGAAATTAATCTTCAGTCCAGCAACGCCATCGCACGGTATCACATTTAACATATCATGTCAATTATATGGGCGCGCAGTGTTGCTATTTTTGTGCGCACGAATTTGACATTTCTCTCCCCTACTTCTATGTATGAAATTCAATGAAGACTCGCCTGAGGGCGCCATGATCGCTAAAAAGGATGTTGCCAATGATTTTTTTCGTAAAATATGAGAGCTGAATATCTTGTTAATATGATTGTCTTTGATTTTAGGTAAGATTTGATTTTGAACATAGCCTAAATATCTTGTGGAAAGTCCTCATGATGATCTTTCAGTATGCGCTGCATTTAAATTGCGTAAGGACAAAATGAAGCTTTCTTTAAAAGCACGGTCTAAGCGCACATATGCGGAAATGCTCAAAACTATCATTTATGTCCCACCTTTGGAATCCGAAAACGGTTTTTCAAATCTGGCGGAACCAGAGGAATCTGACTCTGACGGAAATAGTGAAGATACCTCGTTCGTCACTCCTCAAGGGTCTGTTAAGAGGAGATTATCAAACCACAAAATACCAAAAAAGACACCTAAAATTATACCTTCAAAAAAAGATCCCCGTGCTAAATCTAAAAAGCCAAATTTAAAACCAAAAACTGTGCCTCCTGGTTTGTCAAATTCACAAACCAATCCAAGAACTAGCACAAGAGAAGACAATAATCCAGTGGGCTCCGAGTCACAGCCACCATCAAGATTACTGAAGTTTTCGGAAATTGTAGAATGGATGTTCGCAGCATTCAATATTTCTGAACCTCTAAAGACTATCATAACGGCATTCCTTCCAATAGCTAGAACTTTTTTGAAACAGTTATCAGCTCAATGGCCAATTGTCTCAGGTTTTGTATCTTTTGATGGATAATTTATCACCCGCCGCAAATGATACAATCACTGTCCTGCAGTGGAATTGTCGAAGCATCATGCCAAAACTTGATTCATTTAAAATTTTATTGCATAGTCAAAAATGTGATGTATTTGCTTTATGCGAAACATGGCTTACTTCAAACATAGCTTTAAATTTTAATGATTTTAACATTATACGTCTCGATAGAGACTCTCCGTATGGTGGAGTGCTTTTGGGAATTAAGAAATACTGTTCCTTTTATAGATTAAACATCCCTTCAACTTCTAGTATAGAAGTTGTTGCTTGCCAAATAAACATTAAAGGCAAAGATATTTGCATAGCTTCGGTTTATATTCCTCCAAAAGCACAAGTTGGACAGCGACAGCTTAATGAAATGGTTGAAGCCCTTCCTGCTCCACGATTGATTCTGGGGGATTTAAATTCGCACGGAATGATGTGGGGTTCCGTTTACAATGATAGCAGATCATCTTTAATACAAAACATTTGTGACAATTTTAGCATGACGGTATTAAATATGGGTAGCATGACACGGATCCCAAGACCTCCTGCACGCCCAAGTGCA